>NW_027467782.1:30613612-30669085 GCF_004210375.1 Tachypleus tridentatus
TTGTAGAGTAAAAATGTTGAGAACACGAGACAGTAATAGAAGATTCTGTCGAACATGCCAGCATCAGTTCCATATCTTGGTGGGGTGGAATGAGATTCTGTCCCAAGAGTTGGGTGATGACTAGCTGTCTTCCCTTTTAGTTTTACACTGCTAATTTAGGGACGGCTAGAACAAATAGCCCCCTGTGTAGCTGTGCATGAAATTCAAAACCAAACAAAACCAATATTTCCTTGAAGTTTACTATTCTTCTGGCGCTGCATGGCCAGGTGGTTAAGGCATCTAACTTGTAATGCGAGGATCGCGGGTTTGAATTTCCGTCTCACCAAACATGCTCGCCCTTTCAGCCGTAGGGGCATTATAGTGTCTCCGATCAAACCCACAATTGTTGGTAAAAGAGTAGCCCAAGAGTTGGCGGTCAGTGGTGAAAACAAGCTGCCTTCCTTCTATTCTTACATTGCTAAATTAGGGACGGCTAATACAGTTAGCCCTCGTGTAAATGTGCGCAGAAATTCGAAAAAGAAAACAAAGAAACCAATATTTGTTGAAGTTTTCTATTTTTCTACCTAAAAAAGTTAAAGCTTTAACGTCAAGGCCACTTATTAACGAGTGTTTTATATCTTGAATATTATGAAGTGTTTGTTTATTATGATTTATATGTTTATTGTAGAGCATATTCAGCGGGGTATCAACCGTGTTGAAAATCGATACACTTATTTCTGTCCCACTATGGATCTTTTTTATAAAGTGAATGGAGTAAGTTGTTTGTTTGTTGTTAAACGCGATGTTTCGTGAAGGGCTATTTGTATGTTGTCGAAGGTTTTAAAATTGAATTTTACTTTATATGTGCTATCAGAATTGTTATCACTTGCAGCATTGAAATCAATAAAAGATACATTATACTTAAGTTGATTACTTTGCTTGTTGTTTGAGAAACGAGCTTTGCTGAAAACGTGCTAAGTGTCTTAGTTTTGTTTCTTTACACGTCCTCCCAGTGCCACACAGGTATGTCTCACAGGATTTGCACCGCTACAAACCGGGTTTCGATACCCATTGTGTAGCTTTGTGTTTAATTCCAAACAAGCAAGCAATTAAATCTTTAGACGTAATATGTGAAAAAAAAAAAAGTAATTTATCACGTGACTGACTGGACAGTGAGTGGTCAGCGTTCTGGACTGTGAATCGGAGGTCTTACACGTTGCCTTAAAATCGCGCCTGCACTTTGGGTCTGTGTCAAAAGAGCGACATTGAAATGACATTATTAGAGTGGCTCAAGGGCTGGATGTCAGCGCTGTTGTAGCCACTTTAAAATTAGGGACTACTAACCCAGATAGCCCTTGTAAATATCCGAAACAAACAAAATTATTTCTCTTAGTGGCCGTTCTCTACACAGCTTTGACCCTCACTGAGCTGAGACTCCGTCGCCTTTTGACTATGAGATTTCACTGACCCTTATGCCCTTGGGTTAAGTCTTGATGGAGATCAATCGCTTGTACTTGTCGGGTTTTAAAAGACTTTCATAAAAGCAGTCTTCACGTGTCAAATTGTTCAGATAGTTTTCAATAGCATCTGTTTGTACAAGTGTGCACGAAATATTTCTATTACCTAAATTGCTGAGACAAAACTAGTACAGTTTAACTGTTGTCTCCTGGCACATATATTTCATAATAGTTTTACTTTATGAGACTTTTATTTGTTTTAAGTTCAAATTCCTTTAGTAACAAGTTTCTCCAGTATAGTTGTTTACATGGAACACCAATCAAATATTACTTTGTTATTATATAGTTACAAGTCTTATTTTACATTGTAGGTTATTAGTAGCGTGTTAACAGTAGTCAGGATTTTGAGATTGGAAGAAATATTTTTACCCTGGCATTGATTACGTAAAACAAACCGTAAAAGTTATAACATAATCGTTTAAAATTTATGGATTAAAATCAATCAAGCATGACTTCATTCATTGATTATTTTTTTTTTTTTGTCGTACTTTGTCTCCAAGCTGCTCGGACCTGTTCAGGCCATTCTAGAGGTTGTACAAAGTAAATATAGGCAGCGATTATGTGTTAACTGTACTTTTCAGTTACTACATTTTGTTATCTTGTTAAAAAATCGTACACTTAGCTCCTGTTAGTAAAGTTTTAAAGATGGCATCTATGGGGCTGAAACATTGCTAAAGAATGCAGGTTACACTGTCAAACTTGATGCTTCGCGTGAAGGGCCCTTAAAAGAAATTCAAAATACTTCCGCTAGTTTTAGGCAGAAATATATAATTGCTCAATATGATAAAATTAGTTGGACTAACGGTTGTGCTCACTTGGTCTTGTTAAATGCAAAGCTACATAACGGACTATATTTGACTGTGCCCACCGCTTATCGAACTCTCATTTTATCTTGATGAGCCTCCAAAGATCACTTCTGTGTTAGTGAGAGCCCCCCACGCTAGTGGACAGTGTAAGAACATGAAGACTTACGCTAATATAAGCCTTCACTTCGTGCAACTAACTATTCACGTTATATGATATACATTTTAGAGAGAATTTTGTAAACTTGGCTGGGAGCTGTAAATCTGAATAGCCCTTCAATGTCATGCAATCAAGGTATTTAAGTTGTACCTGTGAAAAAATAAGGGCTGGCGGAATAAGGAGTAAGTAACTGAACAAGAACATTAAACAAATATTTGGAAGTACATGCTTGATTGGAACGTTGTTTCCGTCTTATTTGTAATACGACGTGAACTGGAAGATAGGTGTTAACCCTAAAGTTGATTTGGCTCTAATAACGTTAAAAACTCGTTGAACGTTTGAAACCTGTCTCTGCACGTACACCGCTATTGTGCAAGATTCGAATCTTCGTTCCAAACTTTCTCCTAAAACTAGTAGTTAACGTGAATTATTTTCGTGTTTAATCAGCGATAACAGGAATAATTATGTGGATACAGATAATTAAGATTTATTTCCTTTGCTATTTAACCTTTGTTTAAAATCGTAATACTATTTTCTGATATCTTTGTACCGATATCGCCTTGAAAACATACTGTTTATCAGCATTGTAGGGGTCAATACTAACTAGCTCTTACTGTTATTTTAGCCGCGGCATGAGCGGTTCATAGTACACCTCTAAGTTGTCGTTTTAAAAGCACAAACGTTTAGCTCACAGCTTCGTCATTTCTTGATGGATTTGAGATTTAATTGCAGTTTTGAACTCGGAAGATCAAACCCTTTCGACTGACGTATTTGATCACGTCCAAAGTCTCATAGATGAATCTACTCTAATCGTGCCTAAAAGAATTTCTATTTGAGGGTAGGCGAGTAGATAACGTGCTGAGTAATAAAGTTGAATCGGGTTGTATGCTTGGTATTGCCTATACAGAAAAATATAGCTAATAAATCGACTAGTAGATTATCCATGCCTAAAAGTGATCCAAATGTTGTAGATATTAAGGATTCGGGCCCGGCATGACCCTAGCGCGTAAGGCGTGCGACCTGTAATCCGAGGGTCGCGGGTTCGCGCGCCGCGTCGCGCTAAACATGCTCGCCCTCCCAGCCGTGGGGTGTATAATGTGACGGTCAATCCCACTCATTCGTTGGTAAAAAGAGTAGCCCACGAGTTGGTGGTGGGTGGTGACGACTAGCTGCCTTCCCTCTAGTCTTACACTGCTAAAATTAGGGACGGCTAGCACAGATAGCCCCTCGAGTAGCTTTGTGCGAAATTCCCAAACAAACAAAACAAACAAAATTAAGGATTCCTTCTTATTTATTTTAGTAACCTTTAATTTTTCGGAGCAATTCAATAACGTAATAAGTTATTAGTAGCATTACTAGGTTAATACTGTATTTCTGAAACGGATTCCTTCTTATCCTAGAATTTCCAGTTCATCAATTCGAAAATAAATGTTGGGTTATTACAAAGGGTTGCCATTGTTGTTTGTTATTAAACACAAAAAATTCACAAAGGGTTATCTGTGTTCTGCCCACCATGGGTATCAAAGCCCGGTTTCTTGTGGTATAAGTCCGCCGACATTCCACTGTGCTCTGGGGAATCACAGAGGGTTCTTGCCTTCATAATATTTATCTTTGCCATTACTGAAAAACCTACAATAACTTCAGAATATATTTCACGGTATCACTGACCATTAGATACCACTTTGAGAGCTAATTATTAGAATATTTTAGAATAGGCCTTTGTTTACAGTTATAACTCTGAGTGTAAGTTGTAGAACAGGCTTTTCATTGCAGTTATAATTTTGAAAATGAGTTATCAGTCTGAGAATGATACCTGTAATATTACCCCACCTTTAAATAATCTAAAACGTCATTTTTGTATAAATATTTATTTACAATAAAAAGAATACAACATTAAAATCATTGCAACTTCTCTTTGTTGACATGAAAATGACATAAGAATGTCGAAATGTTGTTCTTCACTTTACTTTTACTTAAAGTTTCAATACTCATACCAGCCATCTTGATAATACATTTTACTCAAGTGGGTTTTCGTTAGCACAGACAATAAATATTTATTAAAAACAGGACTAGCCATAAAAAAGATTTCACATATGTTTCGGTATCTGTGTAAAGTATTGTAACATTGTATTAATTTCAATCGTAAATACTCCATTTTATTACAGATATTAGAGAAGCCTATTTTCGGAAAGTATATGGTTTCGTGGTTTTTTATTTGTGAGCTGTATTTACTTTAGTTGGTTGATTTTGCTTTCTGTCTAGGTGGGTGCGTATAATGTTTTCTACGGTTTGTGGAGGAAACTTATACTGCTGTATATACCATATATTCCTGATATCAGCAAACAAATAACCAACATTTGGCAAAATTAGTAACAAAATATGACATTCCAATTAATACCAAATTTATTCAAAAACCCGGCACAAAACTGAGGTCTATACTATGTAAAAACTACACTGACAAACACCACACCAACATTATTTATAAAATACAATGTGATAACTGCCACGACTTCTATATTGGAGAAACAAGTAGAAAAATGGAAACCAGATTGAAAGAACATAAAAAGTCACCTTCACACGTTTTCGAACACTGCAAGTCAAATAAACACAACATAACCATAGAAAACACTCAAATACTAAATAAAGAAACAAACATAAACAAACGCAAAATTAAAGAAGCCTTACTTATACAACAACTTAAACCCAAAATAAACCAATATAAAGGAACGCCTTTATACCTATATTAATAAAATAAAATAAATAAAATTATATATTCAAACATCTAATACCGCCCTCTACATTTCGACACACAGTTACACAACCCCTTTCAAACATGTGGTCAGCTTCCGGTCAGTTACCTCTTTCTTTGTGAACCTGACGATGACCGAAGAAGGTCGAAACGTTGTTCGCTCTTCTATGTAAAAGTGTTTTCTCAGCCCAAACGAGCCGTTTTGCACATAAATTTCTCAACAAGTTTCCTGATTGTGGTTGAGTTGTAGAGAACCTAAAGATTTCACAGGTGGGAATTTCAAATTGAGAAAACGAAAACGTGATCGAACAAACCAGTTCTGTAATGTTTTTTAAAAATTGTTTTAAAATATTAATTCAGTTCTTTATTTGAAACCATATCGTCAGTTAATAGTCTATAACTGAAATTTTCAATTTGTCAAGCATTCTGAAAGTATGTTAAACGGCAATATATTTTTGGACCCCAGACAACAGTCTGGGTAAGAAACAAATCAACGATATTATGAAGTTCACCACTACTGTCTTAGTGGTTAGCATGAATGTCCCTGGCTCGTGTTCAGTTGCCGCAAAACCGTGTTTCGAACTTCAGAGCCGTTAAAATGTTGATGGTCACATCGAAATATTCAATCAGAATAGCCAAGATTAATCGGTGAGTGTTATTCAATTCTAATATATGTGTTAAAAATTAGGATCGGCTAGCAAAAAATAGCGCTTTATAGCTTTGCTCGAATGTTCTAAACAAATTATAGGAAGTGAGATTAAATGTATTAATTTTATACATATCATAAGTTATATTACGAGTTTGAATTAAGTTCAACTTATTTGCATATTACTGCAGACTGTTGCAACTGTATGGGAAACATATTCTGATTCAATACGATATCTGAAGTTCACATTTTAAAAGTTACCGTTTCGAGAATACCATTCAGTATCAGTACTGCTGATGGGAGGAATAACGTAGTATATAGTTTTATTCGAAATTTTGCATAAAAGGCAACTGTATTTTTTATCTGCACATTTTGTTTTTCATATTTTAACTGTTTGAAAGAAGGCACATGCCAGTAGTTACATAGTAAGGCTGAGCTTTGTTTGTGTGGAATTTTATCCGTTCAGGTTGTGGTGACTTTCGATTTTGCCTTGCTATAGTTTTTTAACGATGTAGTTATTACTGTGTGTTTTCTTTGTCAAGTGGATTATTTTCATTTTTCTACAATCGATATTGCGAGAAACAGATGTAGATTTGGTTTGTTTTGTGTTACACAGTTGCCATGACAACTTTAGATGAAACGTTAAAAATTCTGATGTCTGTCATACCTCATCTTCTTCTCACATACTGTATACCGCAGTATATTTAGAATCTGAGAAAGAGAATCAAAGTAATTTTATTTTCTAAATAAGTTATTCACACGCGTGCAGAATTAAACATTGAATAGCTCTGTATATATTATGCTCTATTTAAGATAATTTTGAATCTGTGAAGGATTGTTGCGTGTAAGTACAGTGGGATGCCTTGATCCAGAGACCAAAACACTCTTAACTTAAATACCCTTGGTTGATTTTTGTGTAGACTAAGAATAAGGACAAGTTTCATGTGAAGTTGATTTCCCAATAATATCTACAAATAAGGAAAACATAATTTAGATTTTATCATGAGAAAACTGTTTGGATTAGCTTAAAATTAACCAAGAACTTAGAAAAGGATATAATCTGTATTTTGTAAAAGACAATATTATAAATCATGTACATTCATTTGTCAGTAAGACGATGGTGACTGATAGCTTTATTAATGTATTTATTTTATTGCGATATAATACATTTTAACTTATTTTCATGTTTTATCAGAAACTTAAGGAAAGGGAAAAGAGATAAGACTTTTACACTTGTAGTTCGAGTGTTGTTTGAAAAGTTAAATGTACAACAACGGTGATTGATGAAGATAAATACTTGAAAATGTGGAACAAGAACTTAATAAAACTAGGTTTAAGTAAAGACGTTAAAACTAACTGGATATGACTACTGGTAGGAAATATTGAATAATACCTTAAGTTGATCAATAACATTTTAACTAAATACATTAATTGTGAAGAACATCGTGTAATTATAACAGTATGCGCACAGAGTGATTTATAAACATAAAGAAGTGTTTTACTGATGGTAAAAATAGTGAAAATATGCCTTCTGTGTCTTAAGAAGACAAACCAATGTATTCTTCAAACATGTAATATGTTCCACCATGAATAAAACACTTTTATGCTTACAGTTAGTTGTTTGTTTATCTATTCTTTTAACGAAAATTTGTAGAATTAAGAAATTTATTGTTTCTACAAGATTTGTGAATATTGGAAGTGAATAGTGTAACTCTGGAGAAAAGCTATCTATACAGTTAAGAAGGATTTTGTAAGTGAATTGTAATGTATTTTCTTATAGCAAAGCCGCATCAGGCTATCTACACTGTCTACCAAGTAGAATCAAACCTGTGATTTCAGCGTTGTAAATATAAGCTCGCCTCTGTACCATCGGGGAGTAGAGCGAATAATAAAACATTCTTTTACCTTTTGGTTTGTAGACGTTATAAATCAATCTAGTGATGAACTGACGATGCCATAAATAATTTTATTTGCTTTTATACAAATTAACAGAGAAAGTTCAAAATATGTTGAGAATTACATATATATATTATGATTAAAACATAACTGGGCTGTATGTTAATATTTAAGCACATTATATTAAATTATAAACATAAAACTGGTTCTGTGATAATATAAAAGTATAAACATATAGTCACGTGATTTTCATGTTTATGTATGGAAATATATTTCTGACGTTTAATTTAAAGTATGAAACATTTTATTCCTTTATGATATGTTGAGAAAACCACATAAAACTTATTCTGTTGATTTTTCAACAGAAAATTATGAAGCTTGTGAAAAATTGAAAATATATACAGATAGTGGTGGCCATGTGTTTACTGTATCAAATACACCTACACTGCTGGAACAACGACCAGTGTTAAATTTTACCTCTAACAGTGGAGCCACCCAGGATTTAATAATGTCCCCACATATAACTTAAAAAAAAATGAAATATTTACAGATAGTGGTGAATGTGTCTCTACTATATCAAATATACCGACATTGCCAGTGTAACCTTTTATATTGGAGTTACGCAGGATTTAATAATGTCTCCACATATAAACAAAAAAGAATTAAAATATCCATTATTATGTTTAACATGGTGTTAGTAACATTATGGTAAGTGTTTGCGTACCACTTACATATTGGTTTTGTTTGTATTTGTTTTACTTCTATTTCCGTATGTATGTGTTTTACGATGTAATTTCGGTTAATTCCCAAATTTCTTTATATATATCAGTATCACATTGTTTTTATTGGTTCACGTTACCAACTTATTGTCATAATGGATAATGCCTGTGAGATATCCCATTTATCAGTCAAAATCCAAACAGTGATGGTAATCCAGTCAGCAGTGATGAATAATCATAAAAAAATCACACACATATTATGGTAGGGTATACATTTTTTGTTTTGGAAGGGTGGAGGTAGGGAGTACAATTAGTCGAAATGTTAGAGGCCGGCTTCTATCCATTTGCTTTCTTTTATGAGGTATTTAATGGTAACTGTGTTTCCAAAACGAGGTTTAGACAGTGTGTATTTGTCTTATAGCAAAGCCACAAAAAGATATCCTCTCAGCCCACCGAGGGGAATAGAACCCTGATTTTATCGTTATAAATCTGGAGACATACCGCTGTACTAGCGGGGAGTGTTTAGACAGTGAAAGACAGTAGAAGTTGAATCGTTGTTAGTGTGAACACTCAGCTTTGTACCGTTACTTACTTTAATTTTTTTTTCACGGTTTTCCATGATGTTTGACTAGATTGGCATTGATTTTTGGATTATTTCTGAATGATGGAATATACCAAGTACATTTGGGTTGTATTATCAATTATGACAACAATTTGAAAACTTGGACAAATAATCGTAATGAAATATTTAATTCATTATTTTTTTATATTGCTCATTTAATCGCCTATTAACAATAAATGCAATCTATAGTATGCAAGCTATTTATACACGCACATATACATGCAGTGAAACAATGCCAAAAGTCAATTTTCTAATCCGAGGCCAAACAAAGTCCTTTCTTTAAATGGAACTTCTGAAAAGGTTGAAAAATTGTCCATAAAGAAAGAGTTAACGTCTTTGTCTGAGGTCTTCACAAACTGATTCATCAAGCCCACTTTAATTTGAAGTGAAGCTAACAGGACTTTCTTTGTGTCAACCAAACTTTCACGTTCAATGTTTTCTATCCTGCTATCAGGCTGACCTGGGTGGCCATTAGTTCTTTATCTGGTGCTGATTTAGTACTTTGCTCGTCCCATTTCACATACACACAAAAAAAACAAAAACGCAGAAACTTTGTATAACAGTATTGTTAATCCTACAACATTCAAAAGACTTTAGGTCTCCACAAAGTAGCCAAACACATTTTTTTTTTATATTTGACTTTATAATTAAGAAGTTCGAGATTTTCGTGTGTTTCCTTCAAGTGACCAAAATGAGTAATAGTAACAAATATATATATCTTATCGTTAAGAAGGAGGACACATTTGAGACCACTGTTGAAGGAATCAATAAACAATTACCATTCATTAAATTATCAAACTTCCATCTCTTAACATCGATCCCTCGGTGTAGATTCCTGTACGTGGTGAGAAGACCTCCCAGGGAAGGTTATTCTTTCAGTTTACCTTCTCTGGGATCTAAACATCCACACACGTGTTTGCCGTGCATGATGACCTATAAAGGGGAGGAGAGGTTCCTGGTTTTGAGGGATTCAACCCTAACACACTATTTTGACCTTGAATTCCTGTAGATGGGCGACCTTGGAATAGCCTCTGGGTCAATTGGCTAATCCACTTGGGCTAGGGTCAACCAAGTACTAGTGTTGGATGTTCTCAACAGGTGTTGTGAACATGTTATCTGACACTGGTCTTTGGGTATAGTGCTCATGAAACCCTGGTGTTGCTGCAGTGTTCTTGTTTGGCATTGTAATCCATCCCGTCGTAGAACTCCATGGCGGGTGGGGTCAGTGAGCACCAAAATATTCTTTCTTATTATGGACCATCCAAATAAAACTTAAATAAAATAGTGAAGAACAGCCCACGTCTTGAAGATTTTGGGCAGCAATCTTCAACATTTGTAACACCTGTACCTCATTTTCTTGCAAATGTCTTTCTTTTCATTCAGAAGGAAATAGAAGGATTTGATGGCTCTCAAAAGTCAGTCAAAAGCTTCGCTCTGGTAACATATTGGTGGAAACATCCACATCTAAATGCAGTGAACTCCTTACACTCAAAGGCGATTGGGGATATACCTATTGAGGTTATGCCTCATCCTATTTTGAATTCATCATGAGGAGTTATTGTTGAGGATTTGATGAGCATCCCCAGGTCATAGATCCTCTTTGGTTTCTCCACCTAAGGAGTTTCTGCAGTGAGGCATATCTCAATTTGCAGAGGTGGAATTATGATGTTGACCAATGTTTCCACTTTAACATTTACATCATTATTTGCACCTGCCACCATCAAGGCAGGTTATCTTAATTGCAAGGCACGACCATACATTCCAAAACCTCTCAAATTTTTTCAGTGTCAAAAGTTTGGTCACTGAAGACATCATGTTGTGGTTCCTTGATGTGTGCTCATTGTGGTGGCAAGGACCATGAGGTCTATGGGTGTGAAATGGACCCTCATTACGTCAGTTGAAATGGCTCTCACCCATTCTACTTCTATTCTTGCCCTAAAGTATTGGGAGAAAAGTAGGGCAGCATTTGAAGACAATTCAATACATTAATTAACTTTAGGCTCAAAAGTTGCTGTCCATTACTTCATCCTGGACGTATGCTGCTGCAATTCGTTCCACTACTACAGTAAGAGTGCAGACAGATCTCTCTGTGCCTCCAAAAGAATTGTTCTCAAACCAAATGAAAAGCTTTTTGACCTCAACCCTGAATTAACCATTAAGCAAAATAAGCACATGTTTAGCGCACCAAGGGAAGAGGACACCACAAAGTTTTTTCCCCCAGCTACAATGCCCTTAACTCTTTCACTGCCACACTCAACTTTAGTCAATTTTTTTGTAATTGTATTGATATGCCATGTTCGACTTTACTCTGCATTGTTAAGAACACATTTTTTTTTTTTGCTCGGTGAGTAAATAAAGTTTCGAGAAACTACTTAACTATGTATCTGAAGCAAGTCGTCATTGGTTTGCAAAATATTACTGTAAAGAGCAGCACATAATCTTGATAAAACTTCAAGTAAAAGATGATTGTATGTTATGATAACTGACATTCTTTCTGCTATAACTATGTATAAGAAATTATAGGTGGTGGAACTGTTTTGTTTCATCATTTACTGCTTTATTTAGTCACATCTACAGAAAAATAAGAGTATCATACTATTCAATTATTTTGCGACTGTAGATTCAAATCAGTATGTTCTGAAAAGCTGGAAAAACAACTGACTGAACTAAGCAGTCTAAAGACGATAATTGACCTTTAGGTCAAATTGCGTAAGACTTCGACACGTATGACAACATTATTATTAACTTTGTTATGTATACACTATACGACTGGTGGTAGTACAGTACTGTGGCACCGTCTTCATATAAAGTTAGTATAAAGAACCGACAAATCAACAAAATCAATTTAGGATTGTCTGGAAACGTGCACGAGTTCAACAAGTTCAAGTAAGCAAAGTTAGTACTGAGTACTAGGCTTAACGTTCTCAGTTGCATGCATGGATGCAAAAGTAAATTCAAAATTATTTCGGGCTACAGTAGCATTTCCAGTGTACTATTTCCAACTTTAGGCCGTTGTTTTGAATTTACTTTCGCATTCATACATGCAGATAAAGTTTCAGAAATATGCCTATTTTGTTGATGTATGGTTTGTTGGCTCATTTCAAGTTCCCAGGTCAAAATTGAGCTTAAAGTTGAGATTACAACTTATTCTTCAGATATTTGAGTTGGATTAAGATACTCTAACCTAGGCCTAACCCATTATTTAGTAGTTCAACATGCAGTGCAGTTTACAATTGATTATATGTTGTGTACGTGTACCAGTACAGAACGATCACTGTATATAGGCTACTGCAGTCCAGAGTTCAAAATTATGAACTGCCCGACATCTCGGGGCATATAAATATTACCTAGAGGCAACAGTTCTTGCTATGTCTATTTAAGTGATATTTCACGTTTAAATAATTGTCTTATTGTTCATCCTTAACAGATTTTGCCGACAATGGGCAATAACAGCCTGTAATAAAACTGGAAACCGAGCAAACAAGCCGCAATTTCTTTCATTAGACGTATTTCCCCTGCCGCACCGGCAACACGTATTGTAACATACAGATTAGAAGGTACATGTGAAAACTATATTGAACAGCCTTGTGCGGTAGTTTCTGTGTGCCGATGACATCACCTTGTGATGCCGATGTGCCGATGACGTGTTTATTGTCGGATATTTTGTTAGTTATAACATTCTACTCAAGTCTGCGACAGCAGAGAACTGAATGGCTTTAGTATTATCTTGGGTCAAAATAAAAGTAACTAACATTGGAGCAAACTTAATTGTATGATGTTTTGAAGTACCGATTACAAGACCATGTTTTGATTAATAACTAGGCATAAGATTGATAGTCGCCTTATAATTGCAGCTGTCTGCAGGTCTTTTAAACCCCTACTCTCACCTATCGCATTCTCGAATTTACAGATAGCATCCAGCTACGCATGCGTGCCAGATGTTCGCTCATGGCCAACGCTAATCTTGCAACTAATCCACCTGTAGGCTGTTCAGTTATACTATTGATTTTTGTGGACCTGAAAAAAGGGCTTGTGACTCTCAATTTTTTCCCATGGTTTCTGATACTATGGATCGTATTATATTAGAGATCTCCTATAATCGGTCCACTACGGTAGTTGTAGCTTCCAACATTTATGGTGTATATTTTGTTTTATTACAGTTTACAAATGTTAAACATTATTTAAAGGTATTGTCTGCTCTATATTACCTTCCTCACTATTTGGGACAATGCTTGAGATATATTTCGTAGTTTCGAGAAAACGTTTATCAGACATCTTAAATCAATTTCATAACTTACAATTTTCATACAAACACTTATTTGGTTTTACTCATATAATAGTAAAATGATTGTTACATAAAGAATAAATTATATATTTTTAAAATGTTTATTAACTGATTGTTGTTATTAAAACATTTTTTTCGATTGATGAGTGTTGTTGCCTCACGAATTATGATTTACATCTTCAGACAGAAACACCAAAAGAAGTGAAAGACGATGAACGTATCCAGAGGGAGGTGTCAAAGAACATCAGGCCTCCCTCTACTAGACGTTTTCACAATGTTGATAAAATTATTACTGTAAGACTTGGCAGTAAACCAGAACATCATCAGAGAAACGTTTTTATTGTTATTGAAAATACTGAAAACCGAAACAAATTTGTTATTGGTAGAGCTTCAAAATTAACATCCACGTGTCAATTGAAACGTTGCCAAAGCGAACATAAACTTATTGTACAGAAACCTAAAAAGAATAATCAAACTAAACACGTTAACAGCCCTCACAAGATTGTTTTACAAGAGTCTGAAACTGAAACCAAAGCCCAAAAATTAAATAACTCATGGGCTGCTCACAAGTATACCATATTAAAAAAGAATTACTTTACCTTATCTCATAAGTTACTATTTGTTACATTTTACTCAGTGATATAAATAATAAATAAAACACACATATGAAAAATATAGAATATAATATTCACCTGGGTCTTCTCTTTTTGCTGTCAGCTGTCATGAAACTTGAGCTCACTTTTGATGTACTAAATGTATTGATACAATCAATAATGTTTTTATGTAATTAAATAATACAATAAGAACAGAGAATAATAATACACAGAAAACACTGTCCAAAAACACTAACGATAACTCTTAGCATTTGTGAAAGATGGAATTGCAAGACGTTGGTCTGATTATCTAGTTAATGGTTTGCAGACAAACAACAAATAGAGCTATATCACCGTGTTAGCTTTGGTGTTAATTGAACAAAAAACGTGGAGACGTATTAGAAACAGACACATACTGATATTTATTTATATAGATTCAATGATAGTGAACATTTTAAAATTCAACTACAGCCCAGTAAAGTATGACTGAAAACTCAATTGTCGAAAACAATAGGTCGTAATGAAACTCCTTCATTATAAATATAAGGTAAACCATAGAAAATTATGGCATAATATTCAAATTGTGTTTATAATCAAGAATGTCATCTTTATTAATTTCAGTGATTATCTTGGCAGTTTTGACATCACTTTTATTAATAGCGTTACTATGCAGCTCCTCTGCCTTTACTTTTAACGAAAGTTAAATGTTTATAGAAATTAGATAGCTCACACATCTATTTTGCTTGATGTATTAGAATAAATACTGTATTTATTTTTATGTTAAAAATGCTGAATTTATCACGATTCATTTACGTACATCAACTTAACTTGAAAACTAAGTCGATCACAGATATAAAACATTAAATGTGTAATCGTAACATCTTTTTTAAAGATTCGATGGTCCTGAAAAGGACCTTTAATTGTAATTCAGTAACTAGGAAAAATTATTATCACCTTGTACAAATCCTGTTGGACCTGTAAAACAGAAAAAGAACATTTTATATTTGAATAATTTTAGGTCCTGTTTATGCATCACTTTTCAGCTCGCAAGTCTCATTTTACTTTTAAAAGATGCTGTCATATAGTAATCATAAAGTAGCATGCTATAGACATGAAGGATATGACATTTGATGTAAATTATACAGCAGATATAGTTTTATTCTCGAATGATTATTAGGAGTGTCTTTAAAGTTTCAATATATTATATTTAACTCTTAAACAGTGGAATGTTCTAGAAAGCAGGATCAGTAGATGATAGCTGCTGTTTAAGGGATGAATTTGAAGGAATTGTAGATTGTTCTTCAATATAAAACATATTCAAGACCATATACTTCACTGATGAAAAGTTTAGGTTTCTTTATTTAATACTTTGATATGCGCAGTTTCTCAGTCCACCATCGACCCACGATTAGATGCGATCTTTATCAAGTTCATCCGTAAAACCTACGAGAAACTATCCTAGAGATGGATCAGAGTGGTGTATAATTAAGGGCTAGAGTTACTCGTATATATAACCGTACACGTGAAAACAGTGTTGGTGGATATAAGAGGGAATTATCATGCGTTGAAAAACATCTTGTCCTTGAATTAGATAAAGTACTATCGGAATATGTCGATATCAGAACGGCATATGTGAGAAAAACTTTCAGTTATCGGTTGGTTATGTACATGTTTTAAAAATGTATAAAAACTCAATAACAAAATATCTTAATATTTGATGTTAGATATCAAAATATTTCCTGTACATCTGTTTCTGTAAAGCAAAGATGTAACTTTCCTCCCGTTACTATCGATGTCATTCCAGAAATTTATTTCGAAGTACTGTTGGCATTGTGTCTTATGAATAAAGTCTGATGTTTGGTACGTGTCCCTGGCAATTATCTATGGTTCTTCTGTGTAACAAATATGTGAAATATTCATTCTATAATTTTAGTCTGTCAGAACACAGCTAAAGCTGCAGTAATAAAACTGAGGTTGTTAATGTCATTCCCTAACTTGAAGTATTTTATCTCCACTGACAATGATACTTGTCTTAGTGTAGTTTTGTGTTTAACGTCAAACAGATAAGTTTTATATCATTTAAAAATTGTTTTCTTACCGTCAAAATTATGGACCACTTAGTAATAAATTTCATATCTTCCTCTATTAGTGTCAAAACCATATTTTTGTGAAATATCTGTAACATCCCTAAACTGAAGAAAATACAAATGATTTGGTTCTATGAATGTACATTTTACAGCCTTCATACTTAATCTCTCCACACCAATAATTCTCTGGAAAAACGTTGTTTTTATTGTTTTTTTTCAAGATTTTGAAATAATATCTGTATTGATAACACCTGAGATGATAGAGTTGGAGTTTTATCTATAATTTTACCTGTTATAACAGCTTACCGATTTGAAAACCTGTTGAAATCTATAGATTGACCTTCTGTAGAAATGTTAGAGTAATGTACAATACAATAGATTGAACAATGATGATTATTTAATTATGCAAAACCTTTATCCCAATTCGAGCAATACAAACTTAAACCAAATGAACCTTTCCACGTACTTTTGATCGTGTCTGTGAAAAGAACAAATAACAGAAAACGGCCAGACTGATCTTCATTAGAACGAGAACACTTGACCCTTGATATATACCCCCAAAATGTCTATTATAAAATAATCTGTAAACATGTAAAAAGAATTTAATTATATGAAAACATTTCCCCCTTCTTCACCATACATAATAAAATAACTTGTTATTGTGTCTTTCTTTAGCTTGTAAGTTTACTTATATGTTAATAGCTGAGAGTGAATGTAGTGAAATCTAAACTGTAAACAGTCTATCTCTCTAGCTTCTCCATTTCATCAGAACTAGTGGATAGTGAGTTTAATTCCAACACAAAAATAACAAATGTACATATTAATTCAAGCTTCATAAAAATATTAATAAAGGGTAAATGTACTTACAAAGTCAAAATCACTTTTTGTATCACATTGCAGAAGTAGATAATGTTTGTTACATAATCTTCCTAAACATTGCAAAAGCAATTGACCAATATGTGTAACATGCTGACATTATATACAAAGACTTAACCGTCAAGCTCTAGTTATATATTTATATCATATAAATCTGAGAACATTAAATGTATGAATATATACTTTCATATACGATCGTCTAGAAACAGGTGAATACAACTGTACTACATTACTTGGCTCAGCGATAAGACAAAGGGCTAATAACGCTACAAATAGGGTTTCGTTACTTTCGGTGAGAAGGGTATAGGTAGCTGTTTGGGTAGTTTTCTGCTTAATAACAATAACACAACACATTAATACGTTACAGTTAGTGATACATTTTTGAGTTTGGACATTTTATGAGTAGTGCGACACGAAACAGTCCTTTCAGGAAGACGTAGATAACACACTATCCTCTGGTGCCACTTATTAGAACTATACATCCACTAGCAAATTATTCTTCTTCATCTGGATTTAGTCCATGTTTCGGACCAGAAAGGGACAAGTTTACTCTATACCTCTTCCTCCCTCTCTGAACTGTTATTTTATCTGCACTGCTACTAAATCCTGGGTAATTAAATAGCATTTACTTTGTTGTTGTATTACAGTATATTAAATTTTGTCCATTGTCCGTAGTTGTAATTAACTTAGTCTTTTCATGGGATAATCGAACTATTAGTCTGTGTTCAGAAAACAGTCATATGCACCCAAACGCATAATCCTATTTTTATATACAAAATTTTAAAATTGAGCTACGTTTCTATCTACGACTCAATTAGCCTAGCACTTTTTGAACTTTTAAGTTTTTTATTTATGACGTTCAGAGGGGAGAGGTACTTAGAGCTAGATTCTTCATGTATTATGTAACTCTCTAGTTTGCTCATCAGTTCATTTGAATTAATATTTCTGTTATAATATTGAAGCGAGTTATCCAGGAGTCTGTTTTATAGAATTGGCATGTTTGAACAGTTGTGTAGAAATATGAGTTTGTTGATCGTGGACTGTATATGCTTGCGTTAAAATACAATGTTGTATATGTTGTTTGTTGATGAGTGTTTTTGATACATTTATCCATGTTATACAAACATATTCTACGACTGGTCTGATGTGTGTTCTGTAAAGTTTTAATATGTTTTCTGTTGAATCTTCTTTTTATCATTCACATTCTTAAAGTAACTCGCTATTTTCAAAATTCTGGGTTTTATGCTATTAATGTGTTGTATGCAGTTTGAGTCAAAGTAATCCTTAAGAATTTTGCTGATATTGTTACCTGCAAGAGTCATGTCTAGATATAACTGTAATATTAATTTGCTTTATGTTCTACCAAACATGCTCGTCCTTTTACCCATGAGGGCGTTATAATGTGATGGTTAATCGCACTATTCGTTGGTAAAAGAGTAGCCCAAGAGTTGGCGATGGGTGGTGACGACTAACTGCCATTTCTCTGGTATTACACTACACAATTAAGGACGGCTAGCGCAAATAGCCCTCGTGTAGCTTTGCGCGAAATTTAAAACAAGCCAAACCTTTTCTACGATTTCGCAAATAATATGGCTTGTATTTTGTGCGCACTTATTTTAATTATCCACTCAGTACAGTGAAAATTTTATATTGTTTAGCAGTGGTTGTTTGTTGCTGTTATTGGTTTTTCGACACTATTCCAGATTGCAACATCACCTGAGAACTGTGAGAGAATAGTGTGGTTTGGGTCTGTGAGAGGATTGTCGCTGACACGCTCCCTATCAAAACGCTCCTAGTAATACAACTCCTACAAATATTGTATCTTTCTTAATCTGAAAATGACCTAAGGTCGAAACGTTGTTCTCTGCTTTATTGGCAAAAGTGTTAATACCCACACCAACTGTCCTGAGATTTGTTTGTTTTTCTTATAGCAAAGCCACATCGGGCTATCTGCTGAGCCCACCAAGGGGAGTCAAATCTCTGATTTTAGCATTGTAAATCCGTAGACATACCACTGTACTGGCGAGGAGCAGCGTCCTGAGATACATTTTTACTTCAAGTAGGTTACTCGTCATCACGAATTGCTCCTACTGATATTGCCATCTGGTAACAGTTTTTGAAACCATGACTCACGTAACCTCCTAGATTCCCTGATGTATAAAGCCACACGACCGCATTAACAGTTTCGAAAAGTTAACAACTTTTGATAGTTTGAGAAGTTTTTTTTACTTCTTTACGTAATAAACAAGAATATGTTTGACTTGGTATGGACGTCAGGCAGAATGGTATCAAAGGATAAAGATAAAAGGTACTTTATAAGCGCAAAATACTATTACACAGAATTTCATATCAGTCTAATTATATTTGAACATTACATAAAGTATGATACAGGAAGCTTATATCAACTTCTTAACTTTCAAAATTAATGGACAGTAAATGTGAAACTAAATTTCAAGATTAACAAATCTGTAGCAGACAAAGGCAGAAATAAATTGAGATTTTTCATCCGTAAATAAACCGAACGTGACATAATTTTAACAAGTAATAAAAGAAGGCAACTAAAGATATAATATGTTAATGAAGTTCAGAATTGGGATTATTTTGGTGAAATTAAAATTTAATATTAATTAATCTTTAACCTTTGAGATGACCTTATGAGTATTACTGAGTTGTTTGTTGGTTTGTAGTTTCATATAAAGCCACAGAGTGGGCTATCTGTGCTGTGTCCATCAACCTGATATTAAGTGTTGTAAGTCCGAAAACATGCTGCTGAGTTACTTGGTGGCTTATTGAGTTAAGAAACAGTGACAGGAAATCAAAACGAAATAAAATAAAATAGTTGAACGAGGCAGAAAATGAAAATATTATAGAAAAAGTAAAATAGAAATAGTAAATTATATTAATGATCAAGGAAAGTCAAATATCAGGAAGAAAAGAGTGTTTTAAAAATGTAACAGGTTTAATACTAATATGTGTTACAAGAGTATGTGTAATCATTCTTTGACAGTTTCTGGGAGGCGAACACGACGTAAAATATTAATTCACTGTCTTATTGTTTACAATAATTGATAACATATTAACCACGGATAATAAGTTGTTAAGCACAGATAAATATAAAATACGCTATTGATATTCCTGTTGTCTGTTGAGTATTGTTGTTCGTTTGTGATATTCTTCTCTTCAGATGAATATTGTTGTTAGTTAGTGATATTCTTGTCGTCAGTTCAGTATTGTTGTTTGTTATTGATATTCTTGTCGTCAGTTCAGTATTGTTTTTTGTTAGTGATAATCTTGTTGTCAGTTGAGTATTGTTGTTAGTTAGTGATATTCTTGTTGTCAGTTGAGTATTGTTGTTAGTTAGTGATATTCTTGTTGTCAGTTGAGTATTGTTGTTAGTTAGTGATATTCTTGTCGTCAGTTGAGTATTGTTGTTTGTTAGTGATATTCTTGTCGTCAGTTGAGTATTGTTGTTAGTTAGTGATATCATTGTCGTCAGTTGAGTATTGTTGTTAGTTAGTGATATTCTTGTCAGTTGAGTATTGTTGTTAGTTAGTGATATTCTTGTCGTCAGTTGAGTATTGTTGTTTGTTAGTGATATTCTTGTCGTCAGTTGAGTATTGTTTTGTTAGTTAGTGATATTCTTGTTAGTCAGTTGAGTATTGTTGTTAGTTAGTGATATTCTTGTCGTCAGTTGAGTATTGTTGTTTGTTAGTGATATTCTTGTCGTCAGTTGAGTATTGTTGTTAGTTAGTGATATTCTTGTCGTCAGTTGAGTATTGTTGTTAGTTAGTGATATTCTTGTCGTCAGTTGAGTATTGTTGTTTGTTAGTGATATTCTTGTTGTCAGTTGAGTATTGTTGTTAGTTAGTGATATTCTTTGTCGTCAGTTGAGTATTGTTGTTAGTTAGTGATATTCTTGTCGTCAGTTGAGTATTGTTGTTTGTTAGTGATATTCTTGTTGTCAGTTGAGTATTGTTGTTAGTTAGTGATATTCTTGTTGTCAGTTGAGTATTGTTGTTAGTTAGTGATATTCTTGTCGTCAGTTGAGTATTGTTGTTAGTTAGTGATATTCTTGTCGTCAGTTGAGTATTCTTGTTAGTTAGTGATATTCTTGTCGTCAGTTGAGTATTGTTGTTAGTTAGTGATATTCTTGTCGTCAGTTGAGTATTGTTGTTAGTTAGTGATATTCTTGTCAGTTGAGTATTGTTGTTAGTTAGTGATATTCTTGTCGTCAGTTGAGTATTGTTGTTAGTTAGTGATATTCTTGTTGTCAGTTGAGTATTGTTGTTAGTGATATTCTTGTCGTCAGTTGAGTATTGTTGTTTGTTAGTGATATTCTTGTCGTCAGTTGAGTATTGTTGTTAGTTAGTGATATTCTTGTCGTCAGTTGAGTATTGTTGTTTGTTAGTGATATTCTTGTCGTCAGTTGAGTATTGTTGTTGTTAGTGATATTCTTGTCGTCAGTAGTGATGTTGTTGTTAGTGATATTCTGTCGTCATTGAGTGTTGTTGTTAGTGATATATTCTTGTCGTCAGTTGAGTATTGTTGTTAGTTAGTGATATTCTTGTCGTCAGTTGAGTATTGTTGTTTGTTAGTGATATTCTTGTCGTCAGTTGAGTATTGTTGTTTGTTAGTGATATTCTTGTCGTCAGTTGAGTATTGTTGTTAGTTAGTGATATTCTTGTCGTCAGTTGAGTATTGTTGTTTGTTAGTGATATTCTTGTCGTCAGTTGAGTATTGTTGTTAGTTAGATATTCTTGTCGTCAGTTGAGTATTGTTGTTAGTTAGTGATATTCTTGTCGTCAGTTGAGTATTGTTGTTAGTTAGTGATATTCTTGTCGTCAGTTGAGTATTGTTGTTAGTTAGTGATATTCTTGTCGTCAGTTGAGTATTGTTGTTAGTTAGTGATATTCTTGTTGTCAGTTGAGTATTGTTGTTAGTTAGTGATATTCTTGTCGTCAGTTGAGTATTGTTGTTAGTTAGTGATATTCTTGTCGTCAGTTGAGTATTGTTGTTAGTTAGTGATATTCTTGTCGTCAGTTGAGTATTGTTGTTAGTTAGTGATATTCTTGTCGTCAGTTGAGTATTGTTGTTAGTTAGTGATATTCTTGTCGTCAGTTGAGTATTGTTGTTAGTTAGTGATATTCTTGTCGTCAGTTGAGTATTGTTGTTAGTTAGTGATATTCTTGTCGTCAGTTGAGTATTGTTGTTAGTTAGTGATATTCTTGTCGTCAGTTGAGTATTGTTGTTAGTTAGTGATATTCTTGTCGTCAGTTGAGTATTGTTGTTAGTTAGTGATATTCTTGTCGTCAGTTGAGTATTGTTGTTAGTTAGTGATATTCTTGTCGTCAGTTGAGTATTGTTGTTAGTTAGTGATATTCTTGTCGTCAGTTGAGTATTGTTGTTAGTTAGTGATATTCTTGTCGTCAGTTGAGTATTGTTGTTAGTTAGTGATATTCTTGTCGTCAGTTGAGTATTGTTGTTAGTTAGTGATATTCTTGTCGTCAGTTGAGTATTGTTGTTAGTTAGTGATATTCTTGTCGTCAGTTGAGTATTGTTGTTAGTTAGTGATATTCTTGTCGTCAGTTGAGTATTGTTGTTAGTTAGTGATATTCTTGTCGTCAGTTGAGTATTGTTGTTAGTTAGTGATATTCTTGTCGTCAGTTGAGTATTGTTGTTAGTTAGTGATATTCTTGTCGTCAGTTGAGTATTGTTGTTAGTTAGTGATATTCTTGTCGTCAGTTGAGTATTGTTGTTAGTTAGTGATATTCTTGTCGTCAGTTGAGTATTGTTGTTAGTTAGTGATATTCTTGTCGTCAGTTGAGTATTGTTGTTAGTTAGTGATATTCTTGTCGTCAGTTGAGTATTGTTGTTAGTTAGTGATATTCTTGTCGTCAGTTGAGTATTGTTGTTAGTTAGTGATATTCTTGTCGTCAGTTGAGTATTGTTGTTAGTTAGTGATATTCTTGTCGTCAGTTGAGTATTGTTGTTAGTTAGTGATATTCTTGTCGTCAGTTGAGTATTGTTGTTAGTTAGTGATATTCTTGTCGTCAGTTGAGTATTGTTGTTAGTTAGTGATATTCCTTGTCGTCAGTTGAGTATTGTTGTTAGTTAGTGATATTCTTGTCGTCAGTTGAGTATTGTTGTTAGTTAGTGATATTCTTGTCGTCAGTTGAGTATTGTTGTTAGTTAGTGATATTCTTGTTCTCAGTTGAGTATTGTTGTTAGTTAGTGATATTCCTTGTCGTCAGTTGAGTATTGTTGTTAGTTAGTGATATTCTTGTCGTCAGTTGAGTATTGTTGTTAGTTAGTGATATTCTTGTCGTCAGTTGAGTATTGTTGTTAGTTAGTGATATTCTTGTCATTGTCAGTAGTGATTGTCGTCAGTTGAGTAGTTGTTTGTGATATTCTTGTCGTTGAGTATTGTTGTTAGTTAGTGATATTCTTGTCGTCAGTTGAGTATTGTTGTTAGTTAGTGATATTCTTGTCGTCAGTTGAGTATTGTTGTTTGTTAGTGATATTCTTGTCGTCAGTTGAGTATTGTTGTTAGTTAGTGATATTCTTGTCGTCAGTTGAGTATTGTTGTTAGTTAGTGATATTCTTGTCGTCAGTTGAGTATTGTTGTTAGTTAGTGATATTCTTGTCGTCAGTTGAGTATTGTTGTTAGTTAGTGATATTCTTGTCGTCAGTTGAGTATTGTTGTTAGTTAGTGATATTCTTGTCGTCAGTTGAGTATTGTTGTTAGTTAGTGATATTCTTGTCGTCAGTTGAGTATTGTTGTTAGTTAGTGATATTCTTGTCGTCAGTTGAGTATTGTTGTTAGTTAGTGATATTCTTGTCGTCAGTTGAGTATTGTTGTTAGTTAGTGATATTCTTGTCGTCAGTTGAGTATTGTTGTTAGTTAGTGATATTCTTGTCGTCAGTTGAGTATTGTTGTTAGTTAGTGATATTCTTGTCGTCAGTTGAGTATTGTTGTTAGTTAGTGATATTCTTGTCGTCAGTTGAGTATTGTTGTTAGTTAGTGATATTCTTGTCGTCAGTTGAGTATTGTTGTTAGTTAGTGATATTCTTGTCGTCAGTTGAGTATTGTTGTTAGTTAGTGATATTCTTGTCGTCAGTTGAGTATTGTTGTTAGTTAGTGATATTCTTGTCGTCAGTTGAGTATTGTTGTTAGTTAGTGATATTCTTGTCGTCAGTTGAGTATTGTTGTTTGTTAGTGATATTCTTGTCGTCAGTTGAGTATTGTTGTTAGTTAGTGATATTCTTGTCGTCAGTTGAGTATTGTTGTTAGTTAGTGATATTCTTGTCGTCAGTTGAGTATTGTTGTTTGTTAGTGATATTCTTGTCGTCAGTTGAGTATTGTTGTTAGTTAGTGATATTCTTGTCGTCAGTTGAGTATTGTTGTTAGTTAGTGATATTCTTGTCGTCAGTTGAGTATTGTTGTTAGTTAGTGATATTCTTGTCGTCAGTTGAGTATTGTTGTTTGTTAGTGATATTCTTGTCGTCAGTTGAGTATTGTTGTTAGTTAGTGATATTCTTGTCGTCAGTTGAGTATTGTTGTTAGTTAGTGATATTCTTGTCGTCAGTTGAGTATTGTTGTTAGTTAGTGATATTCTTGTTGTCAGTTGAGTATTGTTGTTAGTTAGTGATATTCTTGTCGTCAGTTGAGTATTGTTGTTAGTTAGTGATATTCTTGTCGTCAGTTGAGTATTGTTGTTCAGTTAGTGATATTCCTTGTCGTCAGTTGAGTATTGTTGTTAGTTAGTGATATTCTTGTCGTCAGTTGAGTATTGTTGTTAGTTAGTGATATTCTTGTCGTCAGTTGAGTATTGTTGTTGTTAGTGATATTCTTGTCGTCAGTTGAGTATTGTTGTTAGTTAGTGATATTCTTGTCGTCAGTTGAGTATTGTTGTTAGTTAGTGATATTCTTGTCGTCAGTTGAGTATTGTTGTTAGTTAGTGATATTCTTGTCGTCAGTTGAGTATTGTTGTTAGTTAGTGATATTCTTGTCGTCAGTTGAGTATTGTTGTTAGTTAGTGATATTCTTGTCGTCAGTTGAGTTGTTGTTGTTAGTTAGTGATATTCTTTGTCGTCAGTTGAGTATTGTTGTTAGTTAGTGATATTCTTGTCGTCAGTTGAGTATTGTTGTTAGTTAGTGATATTCTTGTCGTCAGTTGAGTATTGTTGTTTAGTTAGTGATATTCTTGTCGTCAGTTGAGTATTGTTGTTAGTTAGTGATATTCTTGTCGTCAGTTGAGTATTGTTGTTAGTTAGTGATATTCTTGTCGTCAGTTGAGTATTGTTGTTGTTAGTGATATTCTTGTCGTCAGTTGAGTATTGTTTAGTTAGTGATATTCTTGTCGTCAGTTGAGTATTGTTGTTAGTTAGTGATATTCTTGTCGTCAGTTGAGTATTGTTGTTAGTTAGTGATATTCTTGTCGTCAGTTGAGTATTGTTGTTAGTTAGTGATATTCTTGTCGTCAGTTGAGTGTTGTTTAGTTAGTGATATTCTTGTCGTCAGTTGAGTATTGTTGTTAGTTAGTGATATTCTTGTCGTCAGTTGAGTATTGTTGTTAGTTAGTGATATTCTTGTCGTCAGTTGAGTATTGTTGTTAGTTAGTGATATTCTTGTCGTCAGTTGAGTATTGTTGTTAGTTAGTGATATTCTTGTCGTCAGTTGAGTATTGTTGTTAGTTAGTGATATTCTTGTCGTCAGTTGAGTATTGTTGTTTGTTAGTGATATTCTTGTCGTCAGTTGAGTATTGTTGTTAGTTAGTGATATTCTTGTCGTCAGTTGAGTATTGTTGTTAGTTAGTGATATTCTTGTCGTCAGTTGAGTATTGTTGTTAGTTAGTGATATTCTTGTCGTCAGTTGAGTATTGTTGTTAGTTAGTGATATTCTTGTCGTCAGTTGAGTATTGTTGTTAGTTAGTGATATTCTTGTCGTCAGTTGAGTATTGTTGTTAGTTAGTGATATTCTTGTCGTCAGTTGAGTATTGTTGTTAGTTAGTGATATTCTTGTCGTCAGTTGAGTATTGTTGTTAGTTAGTGATATTCTTGTCGTCAGTTGAGTATTGTTGTTTGTTAGTGATATTCTTGTCGTCAGTTGAGTATTGTTGTTAGTTAGTGATATTCTTGTCTGTCAGTTGAGTATTGTTGTTAGTTAGTGATATTCTTGTCGTCAGTTGAGTATTGTTGTTAGTTAGTGATATTCTTGTCGTCAGTTGAGTATTGTTGTTAGTTAGTGATATTCTTGTCTTCAGTTTAGTATTGTTGTTAGTTAGTGATATTCTTGTCTTCAGTTCAGTATTGTTGTTAGTTAGTGATATTCTAGTTGTCATTTGAGTATTGTTTTTTGTTAGTGATATTCTTGTCAGTTGAGTATTGTTGTTTCTTAGTGATATTTTTGTCGTCAGTTGAGTATTGTTGTTTGTTAGTGATATTCTTGTCGTCAGTTGAGTATTGTTGTTAGTTAGTGATATTCTTGTTGTCAGTTGAGTATTGTTGTTAGTTATTGATATTCCTGTTGTCTGTTGAGTATTGTTGTTCGTTAGTGATATTCTTCTCTTCAGATGAATATTGTTGTTAGTTAGTGATATTCTTGTCGTCAGTTGAGTATTGTTTGTTAGTGATATTCTTGTCGTCAGTTGAGTATTGTTGTTAGTGATATTCTTGTTGTCAGTTGAGTATTGTTGTTAGTTAGTGATATTCTTGTCGTCAGTTGAGTATTGTTGTTTGTTAGTAATATTCTTGTCGTCGGTTGAGTATTGTTGTTTGTTAGTGATATTCTTGTTGTCAGTTGAGTATTGTTGTTAGTTAGTGATATTCTTGTCGTCAGTTGAGTATTGTTGTTAGTTAGTGATATTCTTGTCGTCAGTTGAGTATTGTTGTTAGTTAGTGATATTCTTGCCGACAGTTGAGTATTTTTGTTAGTTAGTGATATTCTTGTCGTCAGTTGAGTATTGTTGTTAGTTAGTGATATTCTTGTCGTCAGTTGAGTATTGTTGTTTGTTAGTGATGTTTTTGTCTTCAGGTAAATATTGTAATCGGCTCGTAATCCGAGGGTCGAGGGTTCGCGCCCGTGTCGCGCTAAACATGCTCGCCCTCCCAGCCGTGGGGGTGTATAATGTGACGGTCAATCCCACTATTCGTTGGTAAAAGAGTAACCCAAGAGTTGGCGGTGGGTGGTGATGACTAGCTGCCTTCCCTCTAGTCTTACACTGCTAAATTAGGGACGGCTAGCACAGATAGCTCTCGAGTAGCTTTGTGCGAAATTCCAAAAAAAAAAATTTCTACTTGCTACCATTATCTCGACGCATTTCGTGAAAAGAATATGAATTTTTAATTCATTAATATTTTAAGTGATTCTGAATACCAATGTTTTCTTCTTATAATCCATAGATGTTCCGGTGAAGTCCATATTGGCTTTTTTTAAAGAAATATATCCAACAACTTTTTTCTGAATCATCACTTCACTGTTTATACGGTCCAAAGCACACAAGAAATAATATATATATGTAAGTGTTGAAATTACACCCACTAACTGTTGCTTTAATTTTCTGAGCATTTAACACCAGAGAATGAGTCGTTTTATCCTACATTTCTGGTGTAACAGACAAAAATAGGAAATATTAAATAAATTGAAATATATAGGTCTCATCTGTTGTGAATAATATACATAAGAAACTTGGTAATTTGATGTTTAAAGGACACCACATAAGATCTCACGGTAAACTTTCCACTAAAGCAGACTGTTTGCTCATCAGAGGTAATTTATCTTTACTTGTGTGTATTGTGTGTGTTTTCTTATAGCAAAGCCACATGGGGCTATCTGCTGAGCACACCGAGTGGAATCGAACTCCTGATTTTAGCGTTGTTAACTTTACTTATTTTGACAAATATTCTAGATTACGATAAATTTTTCTCAAAGTCTTTTCTGAGTGGTCAGTCAGTGATGAGAGGATAAGAAAAGTTGTAAGTTTTCAAATATTCAAATGATGTTTCCCTTTACCCGTGATTTATATAATATAATCATTAAAACGAAATATAAACCATACTAAAATACACGCTAGTTCACGCCAAATCACGTTGTTTCAACTTTAAATGAAGTGAATAAGCCTTATGTTTGTGTCACGATTTTCTTTGAAGATCCTTCTAACGTATATCTTCCTTGATGATCCTGGTGTCAGAGACTATTAGGGCTCAGATATATTCACATCTAATTAAGAGATGCTGACCAAAAGGAATGAAATCAGTCTTCACCTATCTACTCTAAATCAAATAAAAGGATTGATTCCACTCTAAAATTACTCCCATAGCTGAAGATACAAATCGTGTTCAGCGACATATCGTAGCTCGAACCTACGATTTCTAATATGTACAAAATATACATTTTAAAAAAAAATTAGAATTAATTAATATGAATCGCTTGTCTAAGATATTCTAATGTAGGTTCTTTAAAGTGTTTATTGCTCTTTAAACAATGGTTTATACAAAACACTTGGGAAAAAACTTTCGAAGAATCTTTTATTCGGAAATTTATCAGTAATCTTCAGCTGGGACAGCAGAAAGTCTTCGGATTTACAACACTAAAATAAGGGTTTCGATTCTCCTCGATAGACACAGGAGATAGTACAATGTGGCTTTGCAACAAGAGAAATGCGTGTGTATTTTAAAAATAATTTTTTTTTGAGCTACAGATACAAAAAAGACTTTACCTCTACATGGAATGAGGAATAGCAGAATTACGAAACTGTTTTTATTCAGATTACATAAATTTTTCATTATTTTATTTCTTCTTTAAACGTTTATTCAATTAGTAATTTTAACATCAATATCAATTTTTAACATAGAGCTGTGAACTTCAAGGAAGCAGTCATGGAGATTGTACTGTTCTCAAATGACATCAGCAAAAACTATTAATTCTAATAATAATAGTACACGTAAATTTGAAACTGGTAACTATAAAGTTTAATTTAAATTAAAAAAACTTATGTTTTCTAAAATTTTAATCTCTTAAAAATACGGTGAACTGCATTTTTAATTTTAGTCGTGTTTGGCCTTGGTTGTTCTTCCCAAATGATGCGTTGTCTGTAAAGTAACCATTGGGTTGTGAGATTTTCAGTTGATCTATTGCGCCACTCAGAAGAACACGTGATGGTGTATCCTAGTCTTGACACAGAATGAAACAGAATGCAATTATAAAATGCCTTTACAAACTTGTAATACTTTTTAAAACACATGGACACCTTCCATCCAAGATTTATAAATTGTTTGTCAGCCTTTGGTTTCACTTTTGGTAAAATTTCCATCAAACTTTTCTTCGAGCCGTGAATCGTCATAAAGTATCCACGATCAGTAAATTCCGTTTGAAAGACTAAAGTTTCATCAATGCAGCTGATGAAATCATCCTCACGCTCTTTTTGAAATTGAAGAAGAGTGAGATTTTGTGAAACAAGAACTTCTGCCAGTTCAGTTTCATAGTATTTAATTCCTTGTAGGAATGTGTTAATATTCCCATCATCTCCAGGAACAATGAAATGTTTTGTCTTTATATAATGAATAAAGAAAGGGAATATGGTCCCACCTCCTTGAAACTGATATTTCTTATCTTTAGGCAGATGCCAAGGTCGTTTTCGTACTGGAGTGGTAAGGCACCTGTCTACTTCACACTTGGAGAGCTTTTCAACTGGAATCCTGTGTCTGATTCCATTGATACTCAAATGTATTGGTTTTATTCCTTCAGGAAACATGGCAAAATATCAAGCTATAGCAACTTATTTCACTTGAGATTCTTATTTCCCAGATTCCTATTATTTTATTTGCTAACGTTCACTGACTTGTCATGTAGTAACTATATTTCGTAAATGTGTTCGTCTTTCCGTATCTAAGCATTACTTTTTAATTATTGTTACGTAATGCATTGTTTTATCAATAAACGACAACAGCCAATAATACTTAAACATTTACAAATATTATTGTCGAGTGAAATAATAACTATCATTGAATAGATTTTCCTTCTATGTTTCCTCATTTCTTCACCAATCAACACAAAACTTGACACTGAGGGAAGGCAAGCGCAAATAGTCCTCACGTAGATTTGCACGAAATAAAGAAATTAAATAAAATGTAGCCTATCATTTCAAACGGCCCGGCTAAAGCGTTCGACTCGTAATTCGAGAGTCGTGGGTTTGAATCCTCGTCACACCAAACATGCTCGTCCTATCAGCCCTGGAGCGTTATACTGTTCTTATCAATCCCACTATTCGTTTGTAAAAAAGTTGGCGATGGGTGGTGATGACTAGCTGCCTTCCTTCTGGTGTTACACTGTTAAATTAGGGACGGCTAGCGCAAATACCTTTAGTGTAGCTTTGTGCGAAATTCAGAAACAAAACAAAAAGTATCAAAAATAACAAATCATTTCACATATACTGGCGGCTATGCGTAGGAACTTATTTGATAAGCTTTTCATGAAAACTTCTGAAACAAACCAAACTTTGAAAGTAACCTTGTCAGAAAAAATGTGCAATTTTATGTGTATGTACGTGCACTTATCACAGTTTGAGAATGATAAAAATCTATTTTAAACTATTATTAATTGTTTTCAAATCCGTTAAATTTACAAATAGGTTTATTCAAAAGAAACACATTTATTAATTTTGTTTGTACTTCTTTAAAATGTGATCTATGTAGAGTCGTCACAAACGCAACTTGACTGTGATTGGCGAAACCAATTCAAAGGTGAAAGTTGTGAATATATGGCGGCGTGCTTGAGTTAGGATATAATTTGAGAGTGTCGTCATTGAAGTTTGTAGTTAGCGTTAATAATTTGATTCCTGTTAATTAAATTTTTATGTATCACTACAATAATATATTATTAATCTGCGCTTACTAGAATATCTTCATCGTGCGGACATATTTGATACCTAAACTTTGAAGAAAAATTAGATTATGACACAGAATCCGAGTCACACTGAATGAAATTGGATGTCTAATTCGATTTCGAGCCAAATTTAGCTATTTGGAAACTGAAGTGACACACCAACTTGTAATGTATATGTAGGCCTCTTGTATCCAGACTTAGATTTAATTATGATTTTAAGTACATATTTTAAGGTATTAGTAATAAAGCGCGAAGGAAGTTGTAACAATGTGATAAAAAACAAAGTAACAACTAAGAGTTTGTTTGTTTATTTTGAATTTTGCGCTAAGCTACTGAGGTCTATGCGCTCATCGCCCCTACTTTAGCAGTGTGAGACAAGAGAGAAGGCAACTCTTTATCACCACCCTCCGCCAACTCTTGGGCTTTATTTTACCAACAAATAGTGAGATTGATCGTCACTTTATAACTCCCCACGGCTGAAAGGGCAAGCATGTTTGGTGCGACAGGGATTCGAAACCACGCCCCGCAGATTTCGAGTCAAACGCTCAACCACCTGGCCATGCCAGGCCACGAAGTTAGAGTAAGACTGAAGTTAGAAGAAGAGTATGGTGAAAAGTATACATCATTTGATTAGAATAACCATAATAATTTCTTTTAAGTTTATTTTGGGATATTTAATATTTATATGTATCAAAAGCTAGTTTGTATACTTCTAGGGAACTGTATAGGCCTAAATGGAGAAACCTTGATAGTTATGCAAGTTATACCTTTTCTTACATTAATGATGCATTTGTAAAGGCAGAAATGGAATATCAGTAATCACAGTGAGAAGTGTGTATTAATTTGTTATAACTCAAAACAAATTAAATAAAAAAAATTCTGCATTGACTGAAAATTTCCCAGGGTACAAGCTACAGTGTGGGATCACAATATGTACCCTAGGGTTTTGAGGTGACTGAAGAAATAGGACCCACACTGCAGTGGGGATACACTGTCTATCAGTCTTAACCTCCATTCACCAGTCTCATATAAGAAATAGAGTAGCAACACATACAGAATTAGAATTAGAAGGTAGGACAGTGAGACGTGGGTGCTCAAGCCCACAACTTCCTACATGTGAAAATGATGTTGGACATATTTTTCCTCATAAAAACTACACACATGATTTATAAAATACAATGCAACAACTGCATTTATTTGAAAAGAACTGTTATTTTGGATCAATTGAATGAAATAACAGCTGGAAATATCGGATAATTTACGAAAGAAATGAAAGTGAAAGTAATTATAAATAAAGATAAAGGTTTGGCAAGTCAACCGGTATATGAATGACATGTTTTTCTGAAAGTTCAGTGTATTAACTAAGTACTCGCATGATCAGTGGCTTTTTACATATTTATGGTTTCCATGTAGAGTACCTGGTTTGAGACTATGTAAACTTTCCAAAAAACATTGATCACTTGAGTACCTCAATTAAACTGTACGCTTGTTAATTATGGAGTACCTGAGGGTCAGTGCTTGGGCTTTTGTTCTTTCATATTTACATTAATCATATTGCTAGAGGCATGTCATGAGAGTTTACTGAGTTATATTTAAAATTTAATAAAGTTACTTTTATTATCATGGTAAGTAAACTTGGCAACAAAACTTAGCTTGTAATACAAATTTGGAAATTATATAGTTTTATAGGACAACATTTAAAAATGTCATCAATTTTCCATTGTTTCCGAATTGTGATATTTGCATTTTAAGTATTTCCTCTTCTCTTATTTATTATCCCCTCGGTGTGGATTCCTGTACGTGGTGAGGGGACCTCCCAGGGAAGGTTCTGTTCTATCTGGTTACCTTCTCTGGGATCTAAACATCCACCCACGTGTTTGCCGTGCGTGGCGACCCGTGAAGGGGAGGAGAAGATCCTGGTGGTTGAGGGGTCCAACCCTAACACACCACTTTGGCCTCGAATTCCTGTAGACGGGCGGCCTTTGGGTGGCCCCCCTTGGGTCAATCGGCTGGTCCACTTGGGCTAGAGTCAACCAAGTACCAGTGTTGGAAGTTCTCAACGGGTGTTGTGGACATTGTGCCTGATGCTGGTGTTTGGGTATAGTGCTCACGAAACCCTGGCGTTGCTGCATTGTCCTTGCGTGACTTTGTAGTGCGTCCCCTTGTAGGGCTCCATGGTGGGTGGGGTCAGTGGGTACCGAAATTTTTCCTTTTCCTATGGATCCTCAAAAAATTTAAATAAAATTGTAAAAAAACAGTCAATGGGTAGCGACCACGTCTTGAATACTCAGAACAGCAATCTTCAACATCAGTAACACATGTACCACATTTTCTTATATTACATTCTCTTTCGGAAAACCTTTAGGGCAAATGTCCCCTTTTTTTATTCAAAAGGGACTAGAGGGACTTGCTGGCTCTCCAAAATCAGTAAAGAAACTTCGATCTGGTGACATATTAGTTGAAACATCCACATCCCAACACAGTGAACTCCTGTTGAAATCAAAGGCAATTGGGGATATACCTATTGAGGTTACACCCCATGCTGCCTTGAATTCTTCACGAGGAGTTATTGTTGAAAGGGATTTGAAGAACGTTCCCAGTCAGAGATTCTCGCTGGTCTCTCCACTCAAGGAGTTTCTGCAGTGAGGCGCATCTCCACTCGCAAAGATGGAATTACACTGCCAACAAATACCCTCGTTTTAACATTTACTTCACCACGTGCACCTGCCACTATCAAGGCAGGTTATCTCATTTGCAGGGTTCGGCCATACATACCAAACCCTCTTCGATGTTTCCAATGTCAGAGATTCGCCACTCAAAGACATCTTGTCGTGGTTCCCTGACATGTGCTCGTTGTGGAGGCAAGGACCACGATGCCTATGACTGTGACATGAACCCACATTGCGTAAACTGCAATGGTTCTCACCCCTCATACTTTCATTCTTGCCCAAAATGGTTGGAGGAAAAGAGGTGCAGCGTTTGAAAACGACACATAACATTAGTTATCCTGAGGCTCGGAAATTGCTGTCCACAACTCCATCTCGGACATATGCTGCTGCACTTCATTCCACAACTACAGTGGGAGTGCAGACAGATCTCTCTGTGCCTCCAAAAGAATCGTTTTCAAAACAAATGAAAAGCCTTTTGACCTCCGTGGTTAAAAGGTTGATGAATCAACTACCACACCTATCTCTGTCCCTCCCATACCTTCCAACACACCTCAAGATCCACGTCCTTCAGTTTCAAATACAGGCATTTCTTCTGATACATCTTTTCTCCCACCACAAGAGACAACACAATTATTCGTTCGCGTCCTCAGTCACTAGATTCCCCTTCCAATAACAAAAACCTGCCCACCCGACACAGAGCAGGATCCATGGAGGTTGATAGACCTCCTCCAACTAAAGACAGTAAAGAAAAAAGACGTGGTCGTAAACCGAAGGGTTCTCCAGCCACTTCACCTACCCGTTCTTAAAATGGCCACCTTGATACAATGGAACTGTCGAGGTTTACGTTCTAATCTGGATGATATCAAAACGCTGATTGCTTCCTACCATCCTGTTTGTCTTTCTTTACAAGAAACATTTCTCAAAACTGCTGATACTGTCTCCATTCGGCAGTTTTCTCTGTACAGAAATGACAGGTTGTGTGATGGTCGAGTACATGGAGGGGTGGCACTGTTGGTTGATCAACACGTGCCCACCCTGTCTTTGTCACTCAACACACCCTTGGAGGCTGTAGCCATCCGTATTTCCTTGGGTCATACCATCACTGTTTGTTCTCTGTACCTGTCCCCTGGAAAGACTTATGATCAATCAGATCTGGATGCTCTCGTTGAACAATTGCCATCTCCGTTTCTAATCCTAGGGATTTTAATGGACATCATCCCCTCTGGGAAGTGCTATTATTGATGGGAGGGGCCGATCTGTAGAGCGGATGCTCTCTGATCACAATCTTTCTCTTTTCAATACTGGTTCTTCCACTTACTTTCATGCACCTAGTCAGTCCTTTACCGCTATTGATCTCTCAGTTTGCTCCCCTTCATTATTTTCCCATTTTTCATGGAGGGTTGACAGTAATCCACTAGGCAGTGATCATTTTCCAATCCTTATAAGAGAGACTGGCCGTGGTCGATGCCACCCTACCCGCGTGCCCGGTGGAAGCTGGATCAGGCAGACTGGTCCACTTTCACTGCTCTCGCAGAACTTGATCCTGCCATCGTAAATCAGCCATCAATAGACTACTGTGTAGCAGCGGTAACTGACTGTATTACACATGCAGCTGCTCAGTGTATTCCTAAAACCTCGACACGTTTTCCACGATATCCTCGTCCGTGGTGGAATCCTGCTTGCCACTTAGCACGGAAGGCTCAAAAGCGGGCCTGGGATACTTTTCGTAGATATCCCACACTTTCAAACCGGGTTGCTTTCCAACGGGCCCGTGCACATGCTAGGTGGGTAAGACGTCACAGCCAGAAGGAATCTTGGATTAAGTTCACAACCAGTATATCTTCTACCACCAGTTCCAAGATCATATGGGACAGGATTCGAAAGGTTAATGGACACTACAATTCTATCCCCTCTCGATCTTACTCTCTGATGGTCAGGAGGTGACTGATGTTCGGAACATCGCTAACACTCTAGGTGAAAGCTTTTGCCGGGTATCTAGCACTTCTGCTTGTTCCTCCACCTTCCTGGCCATCAAGACTCGGGCGGAGCGATCACCTCTTTCCTTTCGAACTAACTGTTTCTTTGACTATAATCGTCCTTTTACCCTGGTGGAACTAAAAATGGCCCTTCATCGGTCTGCCAGTACGTCTGTTGGACCTGATGATATTCATTATGACATGCTGCACCATTTATCTCCTGCTTCTCTTAATGTCCTTCTGATTGTTTTCAACCGGATCTGGCAGAAGAATGTTTTTCCTGATGCTTGGCGCCAGGCTATTATTTTACCTTTCTCTAAGCCAGGGAAAGATCCCAAGATTCCTTCAAACTACCGTCCAATTGCTTTGACAAGCTGTTTCTGTAAGACATTAGAAAGGATGGTTAATGCTCGTCTTGTTTGGTTCCTTGAATCAAACAACCTCCTCTCGCCCACCCAGTGTGGGTTCCGTCGACAGCACTCCACCACAGACCACCTAATTCGTCTTGAAACATCTATCAGAGAAGCCTTTCTCAACCGCCAACATCTTGTATCAATATTCTTTGACATAGAGAAGGCTTACGACACAACATGGAGGTATGGCGTTTTGCGAGACCTCCATACATATGGGTTACGTGGCCATCTACCCATGTTTATTAAAAATTTTTTAATGGACAGGAGATTCCAGGTTCGTGTGGGTTCGACACTTTCCGTTCTTTTGTACAGGAACTTGGAGTCCCTCAAGGATGTGTATTGAGTGTTACACTCTTCAGTATAAAGATAAATGCCATCACTGAACAACTCCCTCTCACTGTTGCGAATGGGCTGTATGTCGATGACTTTCACATCTCATGTCAGTCGTCAAACATGAGATATATTGAGCGGCAACTACAAACCGCCCTCAATTGTGTAATGGAAGTGGACTATGGCGAACGGCTTTAATTTCTCTCTCTCAAAACTGTGTGCATGCACTTTTGCCGTCGACGGGTATTCACCCTGATCCTGAACTTCATATCGGTGGAGTTTTGCTGCCAGTTGTCCCGGAGACCAAGTTCTTGGGGCTTATCTTTGATCGTAAACTGACCTTTATACCACACTTAAAGCAGCTTCGGGTCAAATGCACAAGAGCACTGAACATCCTCCGTGTTCTCTCTTCTACCAGTTGGGGGCAGATCGCTGTTCAATGTTAAAGGTATATCGTGCTCTTATTAGATCGAAACTCGATTATGGATCAATGGTCTATGGCTCTGCCAGACCCTCAGCCTTAAAGATGCTGGACCCCGTTCATCACCAAGGACTTCGACTCTGCACTGGGGCTTTCCGTACCTCTCCAGTTCAAAGTATATACATTGAATCTCATGAACCTTCTCTACACCTTCGCCATTTGCAACTATCTTTACAATATACTTCGAAACTTCATTCCTTACCAAAGCATCCCACCTGGAAATGTGTTTTCCTTCCTCGGTGGGCAGTACTTTTTCAGAACAGACGATCTGTCATTGCTCCGTTTGGCCTTCGCATCCGGAAGCAATTGGATGAATTGGGTCTGTCCTTGGATAACATTGCATGTTCCACAGGTCGGCCCATCCCACCATGGCTTATTACAGCCCCCAAATGTGACCTTTCTTTCAGTCACCTAAAAAGGCAGATACTCCAGATTGGAAGTACCGTCTTTTATTCAATGAATATCTTTCAAACAATCATTCAGTTCCTATTTATACAGATGGTTCCAAATCAGGTAATTCAGTGGGCTCTGCTATGGTTTGCTATGGATCAGTAGTTGCACGCAGAATCCCTTCTACAGCTTCTGTGTTCACTGCTGAACTGTATCCCATATCTCTTGCCCTGGATCATATTGCAGCTGAGCAGTACTCCAACTGCACTATTTATACTGATTCGCTTAGTTCTATACTTGCCTTGGAATCGCTACACGTTGGCTCACATCCTATTCTCGCTGATATTCGTAACCGACTGGCCCGTTTCTCATTAGCAGCTACTTCAATCCAGTTTTCTGGATACCAGGCCATGTTGGTATTCGCGGGAACGAGCTTGCAGACATGGCAGCTAAATATGTCTGCTTCAGCACCATCACTCCTATGCCTATTCCGTACATGGACTATGGTGTTATCTTCAAGGGTCGGCTCCGTGCCAGCTGGCAGTCCACTTGGAGTGAGCAACGTGACAACAAACTTTTCAAATCAAACCCAAAATTGGACTTTGGCCATCTAGCTTCCGTAAAGTTCGGAAGGAGGAAGTTGTTCTCACTAGGCTACGCATTGGTCACAGTTTTTAACTCATCATTTTCTTTTATCTGGAACTGATGCACCAATGTGTAATTTGTGTAACACTCAAATCACTATCAGCCACATTTTACTTTCTTGCCATCGTTACAATTCTCAACGACGGCAATATTTTAAACATATTTTTTCCCAGGGTCAATCTGTAACATTGGACAGAGTTATTGGTGATGGTGACTCTGTCCACCTTGATAATGTTTTTAATTTTTTAATGGCCATTAACCTTTTAATCTCATTTAAGTGTTGCATGTTTATTCATTACACCTTTTAATTGTGGTTCCTTTTTTACAGTTTTAATCTTTCTCCTTCAATTTGACATTGGACAATGGCCAGAACATTAAATAACTCGACACCAGGACTGGAAAGGCCAACTTCAGGTGACTAACGCTCCTGTTTGAACTATCCGTTTGAACTACTCGTTAGTCATCCTGGCGAGTTGTTATTATACTTTTACTGCATATCATTTCACACTTTTACTAATTAACTTTTAGTACTGGCCATATTGACTCATAACCCGGAACCAGGACTGGAAAGACCAACTTCAGGTGACTGACGGTGGTTTTATACTTACCTGTTAGTCTTCCTGGCGGGTTACGATCATTACCATTCTGCTACAGGTAGTTCTTTACAACCTTGTTGACTGGATGTCAACATTGGTTTTTACGCCATTTTCTGTCTTAATTGCCGTTTTGCTTCTATCTTCAATTACTTCTACAAATTTTACTCCATTTACTTGACTTTATCCTTTTACTGGACATTTGGCTACTCATTATTACGATTTTGCGGAGTGTCTTTTAAAACTTTTACTTTCTTTTACATTTTGATAATAGCTGCTATGACACATAACCCAGAACCAGGACTGGAAAGGCCAACTTCAGGTGATTGACGGTGGTTCTTGAACTTACCTGTTAATCTTCCTGGCGGGTTATGATCATTACCTTTTTGCTAGAGTAAATACCTTACAACTTCTTATACTCTACCTTTTATCTTAACATTGTAGACTAGGTGTCAACATTGGTTTTATACTTTTTTGTTTTACCTTCAGTTCCATTTATGTCTATTACTACATTTATTTATTTATTTATTTTTTTTTTTTACATTTTTACCGAATGTCTGGCGCAGATAGCCTCGCTGCTTTGTGCCATAAAACACTAAATCAATCAATCAATCAATCAATCAATCTTATTTATTGACCACTTGTCCAAGAAGTACAAAATTTGACATAAGTCGCTCATTATAATATTGTTATTACTCAGACAAAGTATAATTTTTTTTATAGCCTTCAATCTTATTTGGTTACAGTGCTATAAACTAGAAAATCAAGTCCCTTTAGCCATACCCATAATTAAGTTTTCTCTTTCACAAGTTTCCAATATTTAGTTCTCTTTGATATTTAAAACTATATTACTTTTAACCAACAGAAATCCAAATATTATATTACATAATTTTCTGTACAGGAGTTTGTTTATTTTGCTTCCAGTGCAAATTTTATTTCCACAGGAAACACATTGGCAAGTTTAGCTAAATTTTTATTGAGTCTTACTGAATGGTAAGAAAGCCAGAAAATTTTGATAGTCCTAGGACAATATGTGCTTTAAGCATGTTATTTTGTATTCTTTGTTGCAATTTTGATTAACTAAAAATCATTTAGTACAGTAATACCATTATAATAATAGTTTTAATTGAGAGTTGATAAAAAAAAGACCCAGGTAAGTACTATATTTCTAGTTTTTCATGTGTATTATTTATTATTATAAAGGTAAATAAAATATAAGTTTTAGATTAGGTTAAATAAAAAAAAAAAGTTTTCCTGTGATATGCTCATTAGTAACCAATGCATTACATAATTTCTTCAGGTAACGTAAGCTACATGTTTACAAAGTGGTTCACAACTTGTGTGGTGATATCATTAGTTAGACACAGTTCAAAGAGCAATAAAATTTAAGCATAAATATACATATATTGTAAAGGGCTTAAAGCTATTTAAGATAGTCAAATGTGTCGTGAAGTCATTCTTGAAAATAAAAAGGACAATATGTTTTCTTTTCATGGTGTATGAGGTGTAGAGTTAGAATGAGGAAAATAACATAACACGTAAAGTTTTACTGAAAAAACACACATTGAAATTCCAGTGCAATTACCCACCCTTTTCACAGTTATAGCTATTTTTCATATGATTTCCTTCTCGTGCACAGATTGTCACTCACTACTAGCTGTGAATTACTATCTAATTACACATGTATGCCACATGTGTAAATTAGCATTCAACAACTCTCCACCAGTGTGAGTGTAACACATCCTTATTCTGATATTTATATTACCACATCAACCTGCCACAATCAAGGCAGGTTATCTTAATTGCAGGGTATAGCCATACATTACAAACCCTCTCAGATATTTCCAGTGTCAGTGTTTCGGTCGCTCAAAGACGTCATGTTGTGGTTCATTGAACTGTGCTCATTCTTGCCCAGAATGGTTAGAAGAAAAGAGATGCAGCATTTGAAAACGATTCATAACATTACTTATCCTGAGGCTTGAAAATTGCTGTCCAGCACTTCATCTCAGATGTATGGCTGCTGCATGTCATCCCACAACTACAGTGGGAGTGCAGACAGATATCTCTGTGTCTCCAAAAGAATCATTCTCAAACCAAATGAAAAGGATTTTGACCTGCATTGTTAAAAAAGTTGATGAATTAGCTTAACATCCATCTCTGTCCCTAACATACATTCCAACAAATCCCAAGATCCACTTCCTCTGGTTCTGGGTACAGGCATTTCTTTGGGTGCATCATCTTCTCCCACCACAAGATGCAAAGGATCATTTGTTCTTGTCCCCAGTCACTGGAATCCTCTTTAAACAGCATAGACCTACCCAATCGACCCAGGACAGGATCCATGGAGGTTGACAGACCTCCCTCAAATAAAGACAGTAAAGAACAAAAGACATGGACGAAAACAGAAGGGTTCTCCACCCAACTTACCTGCACATAAGTAATAATGTCCAACTTGATACAATGGAACTGTCAAGGTTTACGTTGTAATCTGGATGACATCAAAACACAGATTGCTTCTTACCATTCTGCATGTCTTTCCTTACAGGAAATATACCAGTAACCTGCCAATACAGTTACCTTTCAGTATTTTTTTTTTTTTTTGTACAGAAATGACAGGCTGTGTGATGGATGAGCGCATGTAGGGGTGGCATTGTTGGTTGAATAGCATGTGCCCACCCTGTCTTTGCCACTGGATGCACTCTTGGAGTCTATTCCTATCTTGCAAGGTGTTGCTGTACACTAATGCTAGTGATAATTTATTGTTTATGCATGACACCTTGTTAAGAGGATAAAATTAGTCTTACCTAAAATCTAGTGTGTCTTTTTAAAATCCCAAACTTGTTTATTCTTATCCTTTGGTTTTTAGATATATCACAAGAAATCACAACACATTCATCCTTCCTGAATATTTTATATATTTCAATAAAGTCTATTCTCTCTCTCTTCTTTTTTTTAATGCTCTTAACATGCTTTTCATAAGTTGCCAGGTAAGTCAATCACGTATTTCAGTTGAAAACAGAGAATCTACCTAATTCTATCTAGTTTCTTTGGTTTTGTACATTTCTTGTCAACAAGCTTTTTTATTTTGTAAAATTTCAGTCATCAACATTATTTTAACTGAACTTTTCATGTTCTTAATTATAGGAATATGTTTTAAAGTCATTTTAAATACTTTATTGTGAGAGAGAAAATGTAATGTAGATTGTATGGTCAGTAGTATGTACTTAATGGGCATTCTCTACTCAATCATACGAAATTAAATGTAGTCATGTTGTTTCATATTCAGTCAGTAAATCAAACCACCCCACCCACTCCCCCACAAAAATTATATTTACCAAAGAGTTTTGCCTACTTCAAAGGCATCTTCACATTACAAAAGGAGAAAAGATATAACATTTATGAAACGTTGTTTTACACCTAATGAAGGAAACACAAAATCACATGTTCATTGCAAATTTAATCACTTTTTATACCCTTATTTTAAAAGAGACCAGAAAATAGAGAGAATGGTGTTTCTGATTTTAAATATTTCTGGGAGAGCATGCCTCTGGATCTTCCTTAAGATATTGTGCATAAAATATGGTGTAGAGTCACAATCCAGCACTACATAGTACACTGACAGGATTATCTCCCTGATTCATTAGTATCACCCACTTAAACATACTGAAAACCTTGTCTGTTGATCTTTTATAAAGAGATCTTAATATAACCTTCCATCCCTGGAGTAACTTTAGTAGCTGTGGTGTGAACAATTTACAACAAATCAGTGTCACTACTCAGAGAAAGCTCACACAATATTTCAAGTGAAGACTATCGAGGACCAACTAGTGGCTTGAATAGAAAGATAACTTCCTCGTTTTTACTTGATAATCAGTTTAAGTTGCATCACTCTGAACAGTCCTTTATACATCACTATTTCTTCTTGTGCATGAAGACCAAAGTTGTACACCACTTCATAAGTATTTGGTGGATCAGAGCAAGATATATTGATTATCTTTCTTATGAAGTAGTTTGATCCTGCAGGCACTCGTCACCTTGTAATTCAGAAGTTACTTTTTGTTTCATGAATGTTTAACAGAATTTGAATTAATAACTTTTTCTTTAATTATGTTTTTTATGTAAACCATTAAGATTTTCTATACTTAATCTTTTCCCATAGAAAGGGATTTTAAGATTATAAAATCTATTTATTTTATTATAATTTCTTCAATAAAGAAATAAGATTTGATATAAAATTGCAGAAAGACTTGCCAACAGTATGGTTAACAATGTAACTGAAATGTGTCTGAGGTAATTAACCACCTTAATACAAAAGTTTCCAATACCAAATAATTAGTAGTAAACTGTATTTTAACAAAAAGATTAATTATGGGCCATTGAAAACAAACTTTATATTATGTATTATAAACATTCTCCTGATTTTATTCCTCACTCATGTTTAAAATTAACTGTAGCAAGTACATTTATGAAAAGTAATTTTTTACAGCATCCAATCAAGAGCAGTTTTCCTGATGAAGTCACTGGTGGTGTTTTATCAAAAGTGAAAAGAAAATTAGGCTTACTAGAAGTTTCCAAAACGGCAAGTGTATCTGAAGAATTTAAAAAAATGCACTTCAAACAAAAACATTCAGGCTACTGATTGTGATCCACATACACATTCCTTTATCAATTAAATTATATTCTATTAAACCTGTATGTGTGCTTCGTCATTCTGACCAGTTCTGTAATCTCCATGTAACCATGAAACTACATAAACTACTGAAATGTTCTAAATATACAAAGTGTATCATCATGAGTTTTGGCAAATGTTTATGTAAAAGTTACAAGCCATTTATTAACTGAAATTATATTTCAAGTAAATTGCTTTCATAAAACATTCATCCATTAATTTGTGAATTCTCTGTCAAGTAATTCTGTGTAAAGTGTGACTTTTCATGCTAAGAATAAAATTAATTGTGCTCATTTCATGGTTTTTATGTTTAATTAACCTTACTTATAATACCATCTTAATGAATATCATTTTATTTATTTTTCATAGAACTCTAAACTTGCTCTCTCATCTTCACCACCATAACACCAACTGTAATGAAAGTAGTGAAACAAATGTTGGACATACAAAATGATTGCAGATTGTGAAAATGCAATAACAATTTTTATTTTAGCACAGTCTCAGTTTTCTAAACATTTCCTGATTGGCTGCTTTTGATTTTATTACTTTACAATGCCTTTCTGACCCAATATAATGATGTAATTGTCAAATATATACAGTAGTAAAACTTAACCAACCGACTGAAATACAAAGTGTACAACGGCACTGAACATCTTCAACATCCAGATCCCTTCTTCCACCTCTTGTGGAGCAGATTGATTTTTTGTTCAAAACTGAACTATTTGTCTCTTATTTAAGTTTCTGCCAGGACCTTGGCCTTGAAGATGCTGTACCCTATTCACCATCTGAGACTTCAGCCTTGAACAGGGTCTTTCCATATGTCTCCAGTTCAGAGTCTGTACACTGGGTTCCACTGGTTATACTTTTGGGAATATACAGTCTGCCATTCTTCCCTTTGGTCTTCATATTTAGGTGAAGCTGACTGAGTTCAGTATGTCGCAGATTGATGTTGCTTTTTCCATCAATCAGCCCACCACACTATGTTTTATTACCACCTCTGCCTGTTGCCTTTTTCTGAGTCATCTGAGGAAGGTTGATATTTCCATTTGGTTGTACTGTTTTCATTGCCAAACATCTTTTGAACCATTCTTTCATTCCCAGTTATACAGATGGTTTAAAATCAGTTAAGTCTATTGGATCTGCCATGGTTTGATGCAGCTAGGTGGTTTTGTACAATATCCTCTCTACAGTTTCTGTGTTCACTGTCAAGTTATATGGCATTTCTTTTGTTCTGAATGATATCGAAGCTACACAGTACACTCACTGTTCTATTTATACCAACTCTCTTCACTCTCTACTGGTCAGAGAATCGCTTTGTGTTAATTCTCACCTTATTTTCACAATATTCAACACTGGCTGGCCTATTTTTCTTCTATCTTCTATTCACATCCAGTTTTTCTGGATAACTGGTCATGTTGGTATTCACAGGAACAAGTTTGCTGACATTATGTTGGTCTGATCTGGTGCTGTCACTGCTTTGCTTGTTCTATATATGGACTACAGTACTGTATTCAAGGCTCAGCTTCTATTTCCCGTATATTAGGATTGTTTCCTATATACTAATATCACCAATATTTCTATTCATTTTATTATTTCCCATATATTAGTTTTTTGTTACCTGTATATTAATATAACCTATATTTTTATTAATTTTTCTATTTCCCATATATTAGTATTGTTTCCTATATATTTCTTTACATTATCATTTTCTGTAATTCCCATTCCTTTTTATTTTTCTATTCTGTGAAACCTGTTTTAACATTTTTAACTGTTGTCACTGCCATCTTTCATGTAATGCACACATTCTTTTATGTACATCTAAACATGACAGGAATGTCTTCTGTTATTATTGACATAAATGACATCAACATCTGTACTTGTAATGTGCCCTACTAATCATTCCTCTTTATTATCCTAAGAAAAGAATAGTCAATCGAGTTAAGATATTTTATGTCACCTTTATTGGGTTATATGTTGTACTGATAAAGATTTAAGCACTCATTCAGTTTTACATGTACATAAACAGTCAAAGGATTGTTAGGCTAGTTTGGCCTGCTTGAAATGAATAGTGTATTTTGTTCAGTTTAAATTCTTGCTCTTGCTCAGTATGTTAGTTATTGATATTTCTTTTCCAAAAGTTTAGTGATGCATTTGAAAGCCATGCTGTGTAACATTGAATAGATTCAAAATAGTTATTGGTATCTGAATAGACCTATTCACCTAAAAGTTCCATCAGTCTATAGAAATACAGAGATAAAAGTTAGTTTTGTATATCACCTTTTGAGTATATGTATAAAGATTGGCTCTGCTTACTGTTAATAGGAAGATTTTGAATTTTTCATGAAACATTAAGTTATGAAGTACTTTATAAAAAATGATAAACGTAGCATGAGATGGAATTAAAAATTGAAATAACTTTATTTTAACTAAACATTTTAGTAAACTGAAAACATTGAAAATCTACATGTTGCATTCTTTGGAAATAAGAAGCTTTATGGCTGTCAGGTATTTACAGTGTTAAAGAGTATAATGTGTGTGGTAGAAGGAACACTCTAAATGTCCCTCTGGTGTTAATATATATAATAAACAGTTTGTGTCATGCTTCTTTGTTTTAATAGTAATGGTCTACAATTTATATCATTGTTTTGCAACAAAACTACCAATTGATATTGTTAAGTCAACTATGGTATTTATGTTGTGAATGTTTCATGTATTTATTGGTTTGTTTTTTATTCTTGTCAACTTTGGTAATACAACAAAACAATTTAATTCAGAAATTATTTAGATTTAGAATTGATATTTTGTCTTTATTGAGCTTAGAGTAAGTTATTGCACAGTACATTTTTAAGCTTAATTATAAAACAAATAATACCCTAGGCTCACTTATTGCACCATGATAAGTTAGATAGCATTTTATTTATATTTTTTTCAGTTGTTTATTAACATTGAGGTATAGACAAAAGTAAGATAAAAATTACCAAGGGTTTCAGTGGAGTAGTGTTTCAACTAAGCCTTTGTTACAATAATGTTTTACACCCAATGCTTATATTTAGCCCATTAAATACACCTTCCGTTACTAATGTTAAGATCAGATGATAGCTAGTTGTGTCTAAGTGTGAATGTAAAGTACGTAATTCCCTCCAGTCTTACACTGTTAAATTAGGGATAGCTAGCTGATTTCCCTCCAGTCTTACACTGTTAAATTATGGATAGCTAGCTGACTTCCGTCTAGTCTTACACTGTTAAATTAGGGATAGCTAGCTGACTTCCCTCCAGTCTTACACTGTTAAATTATGGATAGCTAGCTGACTTCCTCCAGTCTTACACTGTTAAATTATGGATAGCTAGCTGACTTCCTCCAGTCTTACACTGTTAAATTATGGATAGCTAGCTGACTTCCATCTAGTCTTACACTGTTAAATTAGGGATAGCTAGCTGACTTCCCTCCAGTCTTACACTGTTAAATTAGGGATAGCTAGCTGACTTCCCTCCAGTCTTACACTGTTAAATTAGGGATAGCTAGCTGACTTCTGTCTAGTTTTACACTTCTAAATTAGGGATGGCTAATGCAGATAGCCCTCATGTAGCATTGCATGAAATTCAAAAACAAACAAATAAATATAATTAAAGATGTATTAACTGTAGAAACTCCACTACGTAAAATAGTTACATATATTTTTCGATATCACATCTTCCAATTATTTTAGTTTAGTCACAGAGTCCATCAGTCTCCTTTCACTAAAACTGATTTCTTATTATTACTTTCTGACTTACGGTGTACAATTCCTTCTTCTTGTAATTTTTGTTAGTTAATTTACATATAACAGTTTACTTTATTTTGGTGCATTGGAATTTTTCTTGTAGAATTTTTCTAGTTATATTTTCTTATAACTTCTAGATCTTTTCATGACATGGGACTGGGCAACCTACTTTCATGACTATGGACAAGAAAATAGTAAGTATTGAAGGGTAAACCCACAAGTTGCTGTAGTTCTGCTTGAAAAGTAAGTGGAACATAAAAGTAATCAAAGTTAAATGTCACTCTATACTGCTTTATTATAAATTGTTAGTCTTTCCAATAATTATTATGCATGTTTTGATTTTTAAAAAAGGAAAATGAAAACATATAGCCACCTTAAAAGTTGTATGTTTAGTTACCTAGTCATATGTTGCCCTTAAGATACCTGATACCATTGGTGTCTTACTCCAAGACATGTCCTGCAAGATGTCAAGTTTCATTTTTTAAATTAAAAGTTAAGTATTATTTAGTTTCTCAACTAGCCTTTAACAGGTGTAAATACAAATTTAGAAAGAATGAAGGTAAGATGATAAATAGTTGTACACTCTGAATAAAGTAATGTTTTATTTTTTCTTTCTTTAATGTTAGTTTATTTTTAGTATTGGTTAAATTGTTTGATTATTATATATTTGTTTATGAGGATTATTTTGCATTGTTATCTTAAGGTATGTGTTTAGAACAAAACTAAACCTTCTAAGCAGCTGAATCTTGTGTTTGGGATTATAGCAAAAACTTTGCTTGCATTGAGGGTTCCATGACACCCTTCTGATCATCATTAGTATGGTGATATGTTAGATGTACATAATATTCATTACTCATTTAATTTTTATTTGAACTATGTAGGTATTTTGTTTTGATCAGAAGTTGGAAAAAGTTGTAGATTTTATTACCAAAAAGTTTCTCTCCATAGATGTTTTTTATCATTGTAATATATTAAACATAACCTGAGAATTTTCTGTATTAATACCATAATTATTAATGAATCAGTTTTAACTGTCTAGAGTTTAATAATAGTTGAATGTCTGTTGTGTAGTCAGTTAATCATACATGCATACAATTTGCACATATTCACAAGATGATAGGTTCCAATGCTTCAAATTAAATAAACATTCTTAGATTTTCATCTCCACGTGTAATGTGAGAGTAATAAAACATTGAATACAAAGTAGATAAATATTATCAATATATTATTTTTCTAAGGTAGATAGAAATAAAATCTTAAATTTATGGTATAATGTTTATAATTAAAATTCTATTTTACATTTTGAAGTTAATAATCATGAATGTGTTAGTTAATTTAGCCATAATTAGTTTCATTTAGTAGAAAACCACTTGAATTCAGAATGTTTGTTTATTCATATATTTAACAGTGCTTACCACAAATTTGCACAATTAATTGATACTTTCTTGCATATAAATACGATAGTTTTCCTCACCTTTTTTTATGATAACTAGGTGTCTAGGCTTTTATAATGAAAGAACACCTCATATCTGTTAAAGCATGTCTTGTTAGTTGGCATAACTAAGAATATAGATACTTGTAGGAATATCATGAAGTATATATTTTGTATAGGTTGATCTGTAAGTAATTTTGAAAATTTTATATTTAAGGTTGTTCTATGTGTAAGCTTCTTTATAACAGAAGTTACATATGGTTTTAACTACCAGCTTTTAGTTATGAGATAAAATTCATGGTTTTGTTTGTGTGTTGAAATATCCTTAAGTCATTCAATGAAAGTAATTTGTAGAAATATGTAAAGCATATAAGTGTTTGAGTAATTTTGCACAGTAATTATATGTTTAGAAGTTACACTGTGCACAAAAGAAGCTTCTCTACCACAATAAAAATACAACTGTTCATGAGTAGTTTGTTGATCCTGATTCTAAAATTGTTGAATATTACTGATCACCTCTAGTTTTGAGCTATGTTAGGTTTATTCTAAATATTCTTATATATTATGAAAATAACACTCTGATAACTTTATTTATTTATTGAAAATTGCATTTAAGAATGTTCAAAAACAACATGTAATTATATACTGAAAATACACTTAAGCTATATTTAAAACTTTCATCATGGTATTATTTTTTATTTCTTTTACAAAATACCTGACAGACTTGTATCTTTTATGTATGTTTTAGTTTCATGCTATAAGAATCAACAGTAATCTTCCATCATCACAGGATTCCACTGTCTTTCTTGATATTACTGTTCTATTATAGACATAACTTGAGGGAAGTGCTCACCAAGATTATTGCTCACTGCACCTAGATATTTGATAATAAGCTTAATTAAAATGTGAGAAGTGTAAATTTAGTGACATCTTGGACCCAGTTTTCCTCTAGTTCTCAGGGATATCATTAATCATCACAACATAGTTTTCATCTCTGTAAATTCCTAAGAAAACTTTAACAACCAGTTTGAGTGATTTCCTAGCAGTAAGTTCTTTCTGACTGAGTAGTGTTTCAAAATCACCATTCATCAGCACTTCCCAAATCTGTGGCCCAACAAAGATACCACCTTTTAGTTTTTACTTCACTAACTTTTTGAAACTTATAAGATAGATGGAGTGATGAAAGAAACATATATTGATGATTCACTGAAAGTTGGAACTCAACTTTCTGTTTTCCTGGAACGTAATTCTCTCACTGGCCATTCCGTTTTTTTCTAATTAATTTTATGATATTGGCTATCCCAGACAGACAAAAAGCTACAGTGTTTGGTTTACTCACTTTATAGACTTAGCAGAAGTGGATATTTGATTGCTTCAGGAATAAGCTGCATGTTCTACTATGTTCACAGCATTAATAACAGGAACCAATGGCTTAGTGTTCCCATTATGTAAAAGCACAGTTTTCACACTAACTTAAGATGTATTGGTAAAATGTTTTCTTTCTTGAGACTATAATCAGTACTTGATTCTTCAATTAGTGCATCAACATTTGTACAGAAACACAAAGTATCTTGCATGCTGACGTGAGAAGCAAGACTTTTATGATAAATTCCATTGCCGTAAATGAAAGTTCCCCATGCTGTTTCAGTATAAAACAAGTCACAAATCTGATCATTTAGTTCATCTTGTGTGATCAGATGAGGCAGTTTATGCTGAGATGCCACAGGGGTAAAATTACTAATATAACTTCTATTTCCCACTTTGCTGCTGGATGTGACACAAGAAAATCATCCCCATGAGGTACTGGTTTCATCACAGATGCAATCTCTGGATATTTAGTGTATTGTTTAGTTTTGTCTGAATATCCAGAAATATTAATGCAAAAATAACAGTAAGTTAGATGATCTTTGGGCTCACACTGTATCATTGAAATTCTAAATGACACAATTGCTCTTCTTTGATTTAGCCACTGTGTGAAGCCAGATTTGGAAACTGTACAACACAAATGTAGCATAAACTGTTTAGGTGGTTTTTGGACTTTACTTGAAGTGAAAGTGATTATATCACAGGTATGATGTGAGGAAGATGGACTTTGTTTTGAGTGTGGGCAGAGCCAGACAAAGTAACCAACTGAGTGAGTGAGTGAAAAGCAGTTGAGAGAGAGGTGTATCACTCTGCCCATTTTAAGCTCAGTTGAGGGACTCCTCAAATATTCCTGTGCAGAAAAGGTGAACATGGGAATGAAGCAAAATTGGTGCAAGTCATTATAATTTTATCAAGAACAAGTAGCACATATAAACAATATATATGGAGTTTTACACCAATACAATACAGTTACTGTTTGAAGTTATCAAAAATTTATTCCTTTTGTTCATTAAACTTTCTATGTAAACTTAATTTCACAGTATAAACCTATTGAACTGAGCTGATTGTATGGTATTACACATATTGTTGATAAAGTAGTGAGATACTACAGTATCTTAAAATCTAGAGGTGATGGACAAATTCTGATTACGTATCTGAAACCAAAACTATTTAACTACCAAGAATCACTTGAGTTTTCTCTAGTAGCAAATGATTTGTTATGCAGTGTTACCTAAAACATTGTTTTGGGCAAATTTGTGTGTGTGCAGACTTGTAAAAGAGTTGATTGATTGATGAATTTGTGTTATAAAGACAAAAAGTTTGTTTGTTTTTTTTACTTTCCAATGGTGTGTTTACACTTTATATTTTATAATGCATGTTTTTGAACCAAAGTTTATTTATTTATGAAAAGTGTATAACTACCTTTCAAGTTGTTTTAGAAATAAAATTATTGATAAAAAATACAAGTTTCAAATAACGCAACATTTTTTTAAAGGGTCTTATTTTTTTTTAGGTAGGTCTTGTTCAGGCTTGTGAATGAAAAGGATTTGTACAATTTTAATAATATAATTTACTAATTTTTTAAAATATTAATTTGACCTATCCATACTTTTAGTGTGAATTAATGTTCTTTACTCCCTTAAGGGTGAGAGAAGCAGGACAAGAAGAAGTTGGTAGAAACTGCCCTAAAACAGCTCAGACAGTTAACATCAAACAGTGATTAGTATAATTGTACTTAATTCTTCCCTTTGTTACATATTTTGGTTTCCTATAATTACTGGCTTGATGGAAAGTATCCATTCAGTTTTTTGTGTGTTTAATGAATTAGTAAAATGTGACTGTTCAATGTCAAGAACATTGATATCAATTATTCTGAGAAGTGACTGAACCAGGCTTTCAGTTAACATTAATAAAATATAAAGATTCTCATCATTACCACAGTTTTGGTAAAAATGGATAGTTCTAGCAGCAGAGCTTACCATATTAATGTCTGCCATAAAGGGAAATTAGGCCAAGAAGTGCACTTTCTACTTATTTCTAACAAAATGTATTGACCAGTTTTTAATTGTTTGGCTATATAGTTTTAAAATTTTGTGAGAGACAAAAACGTTTATAACACTAAATTATTAAAATTATTTGACCCATATGTTGCTTTATTTCTCAGTTTTAAATTACTTTTTGTTTAGCCCATTTATTTTGTTATAGAATAGGGAAAGAGTGTGATTCTGAGGAAGTTTGATATTATAATTAAATTGTGATCATAACACAAATAATAAAAAAAGACATTAAACACGGGTCATTGTTGTCTGGCAGATTTTAGTGTATTAGTCTATTAATAATTATACCTTGAGTGAAATTATAAGTAAAATATTACAATATAAGACAAACACTGAAATATTTTCTAATATAAAAAAAAATAAAATTCATAAGGTTTCTAGCTGATTTAGAAATTTAGGGAAAAAAAACTTCATTATAGTATGAATGTAGACATTTCAAGAAATCACTAGGTAAATTAACATGTTGCTATTGTGGTACATGTAATAGTTCTGTTCTAATTTTCCATTTGATTTAATAGCTAGCTCATAACTGTTTGGTCTCAAGGTAATATATAGATAGTAGAAAATGAACTTGAATCATCTAATAAACTGTTGTTGTGACACAACTGAATTCCTTGTGTTTTCTGAATATAACTTAACAACTAATTGTAAAGTTACATACAGATATTAGAATATAAACAAACCTTGTAGTATAATAAATAGCAGCTATGATAGATCTAAACTGTCTTCTTTATGATTCAACACACTGATATAGTTGTGTTAAGAGAGTCATCTGTATAAACAATATCTGTAAAGATGTTTTTCAAAACAAACACCAAGGGCCTTTATGAGATTTTAGAATGGTACTTAATACAGTTTTTCAAGTGTGGTCCCAGTTATTACTGGAAGAAACATTTTCATGTGGATGCAAAGTAAAATTGCCAACCTGGTATGTGGTGAAGTAAAATGGTAAGCAGACAATACAGGAGAGAACAGTTAGTATAATGTACAATAATTTAGGTATAGTTGACTGGTATGCTGTAACATAATGAAGGGTGCTAAGAATACATTGTGTTATAATAATCCATAAATGGTAAAATGATTGTTACTATACCACAACTGCTGCAACCTAATGGCAGACACTAGAAAATCACAGTATTATGACAAGGGAATAAAAAATGGTTATGTGCTAATATGGTAATACTCTAATGTAGTGGGAGATGCTAAAAACAAACAAACAGTACTACAACCATGAAAAAGTGGCTAAATGATTGTCACTGTGCTGTACCTTGATGTTGCTATAAGGTGACTGTTTTGTGATGCTAAATAATTTGACAAAGTTGTTTACCAAACTAATGCAGAAGAGCATATGATGTTACTACTATAGAATAATTCAGTTTATTTGTTACATATACAAGACAAATATGTCTAGTAATATTACACAGTAGTATAATTTGTTTGTCATTGTATAAACAGACTTTTCATCCTCTACTTACATCAGACACTTAGAGCTGGCAGCTGATTTTTACTTAATATTAAACCAATTTACGTGCTGCGTATCTGAAAGCCAGTGTTCAGTTTATTTAGTAATAAATCTCACACATCTCATGCTTGAAAGAAATGTTTGATAGGATAGTCTACAAATGGGAAAAGGACTTTTAAAGAATCTTAAAAATGGGAATAATGTTTGACATGTTTCTCTAATAATTTGACACTGGAAGAAGTTAGTTGTGCTTAACTTTTATGAAACATTTAAAATTGTGCCTTTTACTTGTCATATAAGTATGCTACTGGTTGAATTGTAATTGACTAATTAGATAAAATAATTATTAGCTATGTTGTACTGTACATTTTAGGCTCATAATGAATGATACATCATCAGGTTATTATGGGGTATAATTTTCAACAGTTTTTGTACTTTACATTAAATAAACCCCACTATGTGGTAGATGGTGTAGTTAAATACTTTTTCTTTGCAAAGAGGTTTAAGTGGAATAGTCCATTGCAGTTAATAATAAGGTAATATAATTTACTTTGTTTGTGTGAATAATACATACTTCATGAAAAATATGTTAAGATCCATTTTTTTTCATAATTACAGTCATTAAGTGTTGCTTTTTTTAATATCATTCATGCTTTTCATTTATAAATTTGACTGCTCATGGGAGAGATGTAATTAAACATTAAGGGTTTTTTTTTGTCTCTGGCACTATACTGTTTCTGCTTCTGTTTGTTTAATTTGTTTGTTATATGAAATACCAATTTTGAAGATCCCAAACTTGTAGATGTTTACAGCACTGGAACTACTAGTAAACATTTGTTAATGAAGAAGAATTTTTGTAACATTACTCCTGTTACTGATTGTAAACAGAAGACTTAGTACTCGTGATTTACATATTAATTTATGTTAGTACAAGTATAGTACTATATCATGTTGTTGTTTTTTTAATTCATGGAATACCTATTGTGAATCATATTAGATACTCAAGAGATTCAGACAAATGAAAAAGGTACAGAGCAATATAAAATTCTAACAAAAGATAGCCATGTTTAGATAGTGAGTAAAAAATTATCATGTTTTGTTTTGTTATTTGTTGTGAAAAAAGTCAGAGTGGCCCTTTAACTAATATAAAACAATTTGTTAATGATAGTGCAAGTTCCCTTGCACAGGCCTTCAACAGTTACAGAGATTAGTGATAAGGGTTAACATTTTCTGTGACCATTAGTTGTCTTAAGGGTTCAAAATATTTGTAAGCTAATAACCATCATGAAGGGTGGAAACTTCTGTAAGGTATCAGCCTCTGTGTTTCTTAAATGTTTTCACAAAAACTCTCAGTTGTTTACAATCCATTTTGTCAGGTTGGACTTCAATGGTTACATCATGATTCAAACTGCTTACTCTTGAATGTTCAACATTTAGTTGTTTCTTGTCCCAGCCTTTTGTATTACTTTGTTTTGACCATAGGCAATTTTTTTTTCGGAATAGTATGTTACTGTGGACATGAATAATTAGTGTAAATATGTGTATATTGCTTTGATGTTTTGAACTATGAAGTGCTTCTTTATGCTTAGTTTTACACTTCTGGAAACAGCTAAAACCATTTAACTGAATTGGGATTTTAACACTCGTTAAAAGGTTATAAAATTTGATAATATTGTTATGCTTTTGCTTTTGTGTAAATGATAAAAATTGATCAGAGAAACTAACTTTAAAACATAATATTTATAAGTAGACTTCAAATAAAACAAGTCAGAACTATTTTTGTGTGTGTGTGTGTTTGGAAAATATTTTATTAATCATTATAAACTTATAACTGCTACAAAGAAACTGTATAACATACTTATTTTCTGGTTGTGTTAGATGTTGATGTTTTTCAGTTTGAAGAAATCAAGTTTTGTGGAATGTTTTTTTGTTCAGTAACTGAGAAAGATATTTATCTGTGTTGTACATTGTATGTTTTTTTGTTTGTGGGTTACATTTGTTTTCCACAAAATAGTTTATTGTAACTTATCTGTTTATACCTTTGTTGCTGAGTTTTTGGGAGATAGTTTTCAAGTGCCTTTTGTGTGCAAACCAAACAATTTCCATAAAATCAGTTTATAAGTTTTTAGTAAATTTATCCTATTTAATAACACCATTTTTTTGCTTGAGTTGTATATAGAGCAATATTTACATGTTTATGTACACAGTATATTTATTACTTGTTTTGGTTTCTGAAAATATTGGATGGATGAATGGATAGAATACATTAAAAGTTAATTGTATACTTAGTGTTGTTTTGTTAACTGGTGTTAATTTTTAATGTTTTAAACAGTAATTTGTATGTATTTACGAGTACTATATTATATGAAACTATGTTGTTTTATCCAATAACAAACAAGCATACTTTAATGAGATG
>NW_027467782.1:30669585-30748909 GCF_004210375.1 Tachypleus tridentatus
TTTTCATTATGATTGAATATTCATATCTTTTATCAGGCTTGCAAAACTGTGTCAATAAAGCACCAACTATCTGTACAAATGTAGCTGTTCTGTTTTCACAGTTTTCAGAAAATATTTACAGGGTCATCACTGTGACCAGTTGTACTTGGGCACAGTTTATAACTTGTCAAATTAGCTCTTCTGAGCCATTAGGTTTAAATGTTTGTACTTTAGCACAGATGTGACACCATTTAAGAACTTTCATGAAATTGTATTTTGTAAACATGAAAATGTAATTATATAAAGCTGTAGGTTTGAATTTGGGTATTTGTCTGTAGTTTGTACTAAATACTATATAAGTGATTTGGAAGTCAAGATAATGAAATTTCATATCCAGAAGTACTTAAAATATTATAATTGTAAATTATTCATAGTGAAATGGTAAAACACCCTTATGTTAAAAATGTATTTAAATGCTAACAAAGCTTTGTGGAAACTTAACGATAATCACGATGTCACATTACATTTCCCAGATAAATATTCTTCAAGATTTTAATACATTTCACCATTTCAACTTGTGACTGGTTAGATATCTCACAATAATGTTAATATGATATTTTTATTTTAAAAAAATTTCAGGATTGGTAATTTTCAATTTTGTTTGTATAAAATACATCTTGACTATAAAAAAATATTGTCTGGTCATTAGTAACTTTAGTGACACAGATTTTATCGTATCATTATTACTTATCTCAGATGCATTGCATGGTATTTTTAAATATTGTAAGTATATATTTTAAAGTGTCTAACAGATTGTATTATTTCTGTATAAAATTGTTCATTATTATTACATTCTTATGACAGAGACTTTTTACTTTGAAAATAATTTATGTTTTGCAATAGTTTATGTCAAACAACCTCATGTTGGATTAAAGTTATTAATGGTATTTATCAAGTTTTGGACTTCATCATAACGATGACCAGAACAGTTTAAAATAGTTCCAATTTATCTTCTTCATTTTTATGACTTCTAATAGATCAGATATTATTATTTCTTTTGTTTTTCTTGTCACATTTTGAGGTTTATTTCAGTAATAACTTTATATTTTTCATTTATCTCTTTGTTATGGATATTTAAATATAAAACTTTGTAATTTCTCAAATGTCTGTCAAAATTCTTTATCATGTAAATTAGGGTTTCCCAGAATGGTTGATATTGATCCCCTTGGTTTGGTGAGACTGTAAAGGGGTGAATAAGGACTTAAGTGGTGATAGGAGGACAGAAATAACCTCCTGTGCTAAAGTTGGCCTATGCATCTAACTGCTGTATGACTCTCCAAGTTTGTATGTTGTTAAAACTGCAATTAGTCATGTAAATGGTTGGACTTCTGAAGAGACAGAGAAATAGGTTTAATGTTAGAAACTTCAGGGACTCAAACTCTGAAACCTACAGTCCGATATTCATCAGGCAACTTTTAGAGAAAACCTCATTCTTTTTCACATTTTATGTTTCCTAATGATTGCATCATAAAAGTTGATTATATTTTGAAGTTTCACTTCGAATTTATGTTCTAAGAATTTGAGAATCAGTGACCGCTTTATAAATTTCTAAAGGGGTCAACATCTCAAAAGGCTTTAGGAAATCCTGATATTATTTTGATATATTTAGGTGTATGGTATACGACGTACTTGTGCTGTTTATGACCTCCAAGTTCTTATCATTCATGTTCTATGTAAAGTATAAAATCAGTGGCCTTTTAATCATTTCAAACCAGTTCATGTGTTTGGTCGAATAAACGCACGACAAAAAATTTGTCATTATCAATTGCTAACTAATTTCTGTGTGTTATGAAAACAATGATTCAGGTCATTCTGAGTCAGACTTAGAAGAACAGCAGTGACACAGCTAGTTGCACCAGTGGTAGTGTGACTGAGCATGTAGTCGAAGAAGAAGAGTTGAGTGACTACGGTGAGCACAGTGGACTTAGCGTTGAGAGTGTCACGAGCACTGCTGTTGACTGCAATGGAGGACTAGAAGAAAATTTGACTAGTAATAAGGCAGTTCTGCAAAATGGACTTGATTGTATTAGCATTAAAAGTAAAATTTTGTTACATAGTGTTATTTTATGCTCAGATTGATAAAAATAAGTGTCTGGTATTTCAGTTTTAAACATTTTTGTTTTGTATAATATTTTAATATGATGAATGTTTTTGTCAGTCTTTCGATATAGTCAACACCAAAATATCTTTTTGAGTATTATCATCCTAAATATAGGTCTCTAGTGGAACAGGAATTGACACCCTCAGTAGTTGAAGTCATTAAAATCATCAACCAAGAAGGACTTTTGCCGGGTATCAAAGTTGTTGCTGATTGGCTAATCATCAATAGTGACATTATTGTAACTTATGGAGAGGTGATTAAAGCTGTTTCTTTGTTTGTTTAAATTCTGGTATATTTATGTTAAATTGTAATTTTTTCTGGAGTGTTATTATCTTACTACAAGTTATTTTAAACTGTGGTATTCATATATGATATCACTATTTTTGCTTTAAATAACCAATTTGTTCTGGCATTTGATTTATATAAATATGTATGACTAATTGCTATTTGATCATTTGATATCGTATGGTAATTTTTATATGGAATCAAACTTTTGATATGCACTGCTGGCCAAAACCTTAAAGTCAGTGAACATGAAAAAATATGCATTTTGCATTGTTAGACTCAACCACTTATTTGAGTCGAGCTTTGAAAGATGAAAATAAGAAAAGGGAAAATAAAAAATAAAAAACTTTTCAGCATTTAATAGGAAAATGTGAACACTATGAAATTAGCCTAAATACTAGCTGGTCAAAAGTTTAAGACCATACAGAAACGAAGCGTTAATCGGTAAACACGTAATGAAATTTAGTGATTTGTGTTCAAGCATTAGCGTTGTCAACATCTCCCACTGACATCTCCTGTGTTACATTGGGTAAAAACATGGCAAAGGCTAAAAAGTTGACAGAGTTTGAACTTGGCAGAATTGTTGAGCTGCAAAAGCAAGGTCTCTCTTGATGTTGCAAATTTCTTAAAAGACCCTGAAAGATATGGAACGAGAATTTCAAGTGGTTGGGCCATGAAAATTTCACCGGTGTTGAGTAGTGTTGATGCAGAATGTAGATCAAGAACAATAAGATGGCATCTGTGAGAGAAAGGCTTTGAAAACTGTAAACGTCTTCAAAGGCCATGCCTCCTTCCACACCATGAAACAGCTCAGTTAAACTTTGCTGAGAAGCACCAAACATGGGACCTAGAAAAGTGGAAGAAGGTTTTGTTCTCTGATGAGAAAAGATTTTACCTGGATGGTCCAGATGGCTTCCAACGTTACTAGCACGATAAGGATATCCTGGGGTACTTTCTCCTTCCAGTATTATACAGGGCATCAAACAGCAGCTGGTTACATTGGCATGTTGGAGAGAGCATCCTTATTGACTGAAGGCCCTTACTTTGTGAAAATGACTGGATCTTTCTCAAGAACAATGCTGCAATCCACAATGCCCACAGCACAAAGGACTGTTTCATGATGAATAACGTGATTCTTTTGGATCATCCAGCGTGTTTGCTCAAACTGAATCCCATTCAAAATGTTTGGGGGTGGATAGCAAGGTCTTTGATGTGAAAGAATTAGCAAAAGTATAATATTACTACAAATATATAGACAGACAGACCAACACCTGGTAGTTGTTGTGAACTTACTGGACTGCTTTAAGTTGCTGTAAGTTTAATGCTTGGTATTTTCTGATGCTAGTCCTCCAAGTGTTCAAGGTTTTGTCTGGAATGGACCAGAATGGAAACAAACACAGCCTTTGCCAGAGGACTTTACCCTACGTGGGCTAGCCCCACTTGAGAATTTTCACCTTCAGTTGGAATTTGATACATCCTATGGACTTAGTTCGAAAGAAGCTAGTAATTGTTGATTTAAGTCAAATTAAATTACGTGATTTATTTGCTTACATATATAATAAAAACTCTGAATATGCAAAAGAAGTAATCTAGTAAAAGAAGAAAACTATCACATTTTGACATAATAACTTTCTACAATATAAATATTTATCTCTGCTTAGTTTTTTTGTTGTAGTTATTTGAATTTTAAAAGAAGTTCTATATGTGGAATTCTGACTAACCAGTTGTTATTTCATCTAGAAACAGTTGAATATGTAGCTTTTTTTGTATTACATGGTTGATCTTTATATTATAAATAATTATTATGTTACTGTGTAGTAAATTAAAACTTTATTGGATGATAAAACTTAAGTTTTTTTACAAATAATTTAGTGCACTTACCCCTGTCACAACTCACATTTCATCCTTCCATAACTTAGAAATAACAACGTGATTTTTTGTTCAGGCAAATGTTTCAACATTTTTCTGCAGATGTTCTTCAGGTAAGTAGCTTATGGGATGTATGTGTGGAAGGCTGTAAGCTTACAACTGTAAAAAGTGATATATTACAACAGTCTCTCTGTGATAACTTATAGTTGTTTGGCTCTGTTTCTTTGTTGTTGTTTTCCTGAATTACACGTTGTACTCAAGTTTAGTGATTGCATAAAGGCTTCTACAAGTCATTATATGCTAGTGGTTTATGTCTATTTAATTTGTGTAACGAGAGTGATGTAAGATTGTGGGATATAACACTGGAACATTCATTGTAACTGAACAATGTCATATATATGTTGTTACTGCCTTCATTCTGTGTAAACATAGTTACTTTTGTTACTTCAGTATCCAAACTTTTGTCATGAGAACACTGAAACTGGCCAGTTTAGATAAAATGCTTGTGTTTAATTTTTTTTTGCTCTCCAGCTTTCATTAGTTCTCTTAACTTTTTTACAATCATTTTGTGTGTTGTAATAATTAATATTTATTTACCTGTTAGATATCAGTGGATATGTATTCTGGAATTTCATATTATACCACTAATATGTAGACTTTTTGAGGGAAAAAAAAAGTTTATAAATTAATGTACACAATATTAATGAGATTGTTCAAAAGTGTTAAGTTGAATTTTGTGTTAATCAAGATTTGATTTTCTCACACAAGTGTATTAGCTAAAATGCATACATAAACATTTGTTTTTTTTGCTTGTGGTGTTACTAGGTTTTTCTCCACATACAGTGTCTTCACAATTTTGGCCAGTTATTAGCTAGGCTCCCAAAGACAGGAGTCAGTTTTAACTCTGAAAAAGAATGCTTTACTGCAAGTAGCACAGAAAAAAGTTTCAGTGGAGCTGTAAGTACTGAGGCTGTAAGTTTATAACAATCTAAATGTTATTGTGTTATTGACTAGTTACTGGTGTCCATCTCTTTTTCATAACTGTTTCTTTGTACACTTCTCCTTTTGTTCTTTTTTTCTGTTTCTGTTATAAGCATTAGTGATAAACCAAAAATTTGAATTTGATGCCGACTGAAGAAATGTGTAAATATTATGATAAGACAGTTAAAGAGTAAGTGAATATTTGTTTGAAACTTCCTGATGAAACCATAAACAACAGAAGAGTTTTGGAGAAAGAAAACTAACACTGGAAGTTTTTGTCTGACTTGTATGCACCATTATTCCAAAAACTGAATTGTGAATTTTTTATTAACTTTAGAGAAGTATTGAATTAATTTCATACTTCTGTTTTATGTCATTACACAAGAAGAAACCTTGCACTAATTACTAAATGATATATATGTATATATATAAATGTATGTGTGTGTGTGTATAGTTTCTAGGCAAAGATGAGACTTGTTTAGTTTAGTGCCTGGGTTTTAACAAGCAGAATAAATTACTTTGTTTTTTTATTTAACCTGTTAAATTTTATTCAGGTATTTGTTGTTTTCAAGAGTATTTTTTAGTGTTAATCTTTTGAATTAATTATATTTCTCAAGGAGTTGAGCAACCTGTAGGTCAAAGAAAACAGATGATGTGGAACATGGCTCATCTGTGGTTGAAGGTAGGAATGTTGTGAAAAATATATTGTCATGACTCTATAGTATTATTAGAAATATAAATATATGTTAACTGTCTTATGTTGTATAAAGCATATCAGTTTATGATGTCAATTTATTTTTATATATTTTTTGTTCTTGTTTGCAAATTCTACTTGACTAATATTTTAATGTTAGTGAATTTTCCTTTAGTATACAAATTTTTTAAATGATGAAACATATCAGTAATATTTTTTGATTCATATGTCTAATATTTCACTGATATGGGTATGTGGATCTAGGCTGAAGTGAATGATTTGGAATCTAAAGTGAAAGGAGGAGGATTTCCCCAACTTTCCCCTTATCTGGTTCCTGACATTAGCTCCTTCTGTCAACATTTGGCATTGTCAAAGCAGCTGAGATTATCCAAGAGATTTGTTATTGTTGTGCCATCTGTTGGTAAGTACATTCAGTAGCACAGTTTACTTTTACTATTAGTTTTTGCTTCATAATTAACAAATAAAACTGAAGGTTATAGATACTCTTGTTGAGTCAAGTTACTCAGCACAATATGAAAGTCAAACATAGAAAATTGTGTTATTCCCTTCTTACTCAGAGAGGTTGTTCCACTATAATTACTTCTAGAACCTTCTAAATGTGTATTGAAAGTTTTTTATACAAATTTGTATTTCATCTGCTATTTTCTCAATTTTTAACACTATATGGGTGCTGTCTGTTTGACTGGCCTTGTAACCAACACAACAAAACATGATATCTTAATTATCCTTTCCTTCTTTTTAGGATGACTGCAGATTTCAGCAGAAAATTACAATTATTTATCCTAAATGGCAACAAGCTTGTAACAGTGTACTTCTGTTTTTAATTTTGTTGTTTTGTTTCTCTTTTATTCATGCTTCATTATAATCTATAGTAACAAAGTGCAGGGAATTTATTTTAAAAACAATTAGGATATGTCACCTATCATCTAACAACATATATTCTTTGTGCATTCCTCAAGGCAACAAAATTCCCATTTACCTTTTTTTTTTAATCTAATCTATTAAATTTTTAATTTGTACATTTTAGGACTTTTTGGTTAAAGTTTACACATCTATAAAAAAAAATAACATGTTAAAGAAAAAATTCAACACTTCAGGATTGAAACCTTTTTGATCTTGGAAGCTGATCTTCATCGAACCTAAGTTGGTTGTCCCAAAAATAATTGTATAATTTTCAAATACTCATTTTGGAAATAAAGTTCAAAGAGTAAACCAGAATTACTCATACTTATCTTTCTTTCTAACTTACCTACTTATGAAAAGGTTTAAAACATTTCATTACCTAGTGGAATACTGATATCCTTTTACTAAAATGAAACAAAGACATTACAGTCACGTAGGTCATAGAATGGCTTTTTTATTGGTCATAAATATGTAATGTTAACAAGAAAGCATGAGTAAATAAATAATTTAGAAAGAGATCAGACATTCTTATTTTAGTTTCTGGCCTGTTAGTATCTGTAATCAGAGTACCTAATTATGAAATATTGTAACACTTAAAGGGAAGAAAGAAAGCTTAAAACAAGCCTCCATGGGAGTGTACTTGTAATTCCAGTTCAGATTTAACACAAAGCTATCTGGTTGGTGAGTGCATGGCCATCCTATTTTATCAATGTTGATTTCATTTATTGTTCATGGAAGGTGATCCACTATCTTCTCATAATTCTGAAAGTGAAGTGGTCCTATTCTAGGTCCTTGGTTGAGCACAGGTACCATGGAGGCATCCTGATGGATGGGTTCTATATATATATATATTTATAACCATTCTGTTCAAAATACAGCAATGGTGTAAAGAGTATACCATCCCTTAAATTGAGTGGCATCATAGAATTAAACATCTAAATGCAGTTCTCCTCTTCAATTGGATGTGCTCATCCTATCCTCATGCAGATGTTTGAATCCTGCAGGCTGGTTTTTGAATATCAAGAGAGCCAATCAACTTTAGTCCTCACACAGGTTTGGGGTTGTCCATCTGTCTCCCTTGATTCTTCCTTCTGTGAATTGGGTAATGGAAAGTAAGCAGTATATTTCTGTTTCTGTCTTGGGCACTCCCTCATTCTCTCATGAGATATGGATGTTACTGACCTTTGAATGTTTTGGCACAGTCCTACAGTGACAGGAATTTATTGCTTGCAGTGAGCTTCCAGCAAATACAGGATGACACATTTCCAGATTTCTGGGTCAATCCTGTATCATGCCCTGGAGTCTGTGTTTGCCTCACATCCATGATTTTAGGGCCTGAAATGACTGTGATGATCCTTGCCTTACCTTCAAGCAAATGTCAGTACCCAGCGAGGAGGTTTTAGATGTGGTTAACATGATAAATATGAGTTGGTTACGTTTGTGTCTGACATCTTAATTAGATGAACACAATCCTCCTATGGCAGTTCCTGGAGGGGGCATATAGATACAAGCCAACTTTAGTTGAAACTGGCAAAAAGTGTATGTAGAATAAACAGACATACAAGTGAATCACACTTCTGCTTTATATATTTATATTAATAATATTTTAATATAATAGCCTACATTTAATCCTGATGTTAAGGTTAGCAGTTTAATTTTTAACATTTCTAACAAAGGTGAAGAATTGCATATTGTGTTACATAATCTAACAGCTGTTCAGTTTTTAATTAAATTATAATAAATGGTTTCAGCTTGAGTTTTGAGTTAAAAGTTCAAATATGTCTTATGAGAGAAGCGTAAGGTAAAAATTATTTTCAAACTTTCTTCACTAAAGAAAGTTTGAAATACGTTTTCTCTATTTTATTAAGCTTATGATATATATAAGAAGATTGTGATAGTAAACATATATACTGTTACTTTATAAATTGGGAGACTACTGTCAGGCAATATTTTCTGAAGATGGACTTCTATGAAGCATGTGTTATGAGTACTAATGAACAAGAAGGGACATGTGTTGTTCACTTTCTAGGGTATGGTAATGAGGAAGAAGTTTGGATTGGAGATCTTCTTGCATCTCAAGGAAAGCATGCAAGAGCACAGCAGGAACTTGCAGCCCAAGGTTATTTTGTTGATAACATTGATGTGGAGGTAAAATATGCATACTCAGTCAGTAATTTAAGACTTGTATAACATTATACATTTATATATATTTATTATATTGACCTTTAAGTCATTGCTAACCTACATCACAGAAGCTACAAGGATGCAGCACATGTGCACCCATCTTACTGTATCCAAGAGCATAAAACTGACCTTTAGTCATCACAAAGTTACCTATCTTGGCTGAGCTTTAGTGGGCTAGTATTTTCAGTTATATATGTATTATCATTACTACAATTAACAAATATGTTTTTAAACTTATTTCTTTTGTAAAATATAGAACTGTAAATAAAGAAGTAAAGCAAACAATTATCTCTTCCAGTTACAACCTTTGTACTCAGTTGCTCTTTGCCTTATGTTGCTAATATTTAAGAAACTTCACACGTGGAAGATGAGAAATTAAATAATTTTTAAAGGTTTTATATATATACGTTTGAATAACCAAAAATTTATAAATTACTATATTGATACCATTATAATTTATCAAGTGTAGTAACTAAGCTGTATTTGGGTCTTAAAGAATATGAAATTTCAAACGGGCTAAAGACCCAACTTACCAGCACAAAGTAATACTTTAAAATGGTTGAGAAAACCACTTGAGGGATATTTTAAGCTTTTGATTGGTTATTCACAAGATGTAAGTGCATATAAGGACCTGTTTTCAAAAATGGGAAGAAGTGAGTAGAGCCACTGTGTTTAATTCAGTATATGAATGATATATCAACAAATAGAAAAGATAGGAGGTTCTTATTTCATATTCTAGCTTCTCAGTATTAGTAATTTGAGTTCCTAATTTGTACAAAACAATAAGCTTCGTACTTGGACACCCAATCTGAACCAATGCTGCATTTAACGTACCTTGTGACACACAGAAATCAATGTTTAAAAGTGTTTTTTTAATATTTATTTTTAAATTAAGAAATAGAATAATGTATAATATGAAAATTTACAGTATAATCTACAATTTGATACCAAACATAATGACATAAATTCATAAAATAGTATTATAGTATTAAAGCAGTATTATAATTGCCTGAGAACAAGCTATTTTTTTTATGTAATATATTGTAATGAATATATGTGTGTCCATGAAAGATATCATAAGTGAATGTTTTAAAAGTATTGCATGGTATTGTAAACAGTATAAATACAAAAATGCTTTGTTTCTAAACTCTGCCACAGTGATTTTGTATCTAAACTTTATGTAGTATTTGTCAACCTTGACTGTGTTCTTTAGGTTTATTCCCATTTTGTTTACAACTATTTAGTCTTAGTGCCAATGGAAGTAGACAGCTTTTATGTCACTAGTTGCTCCACACATTTTTATTTTTGTGTGTTTTATCTTGTACAAAATAATACTTTTTCAAGAATTGAAAGAAATCCTTTAATTATTGCACAGAATAAGTTTTTTCCTTCAGATAACTTAATACTTGCATGTTAAAATTTTAAATATTTAGTATTGTACTTAAAGCTGGTAGAAGTATGTGTAACATTATTCTAAAACTGAAATCTATAAAGCTATAAAATTAATGATAATTATTGAATTATAATTTCAAATACTAAAGATTACTTGTAGTAACATCATTCTTTCAAAGAGGTAACTGCTAAAATTATACTTCTAGTTTCATTTTAAAGGTATTTTAGTTTAAAAAATAAAATTGTGTTCTATTCACCAGGGCCTGGCATGGCCGCGTGTTAAGGCATGTGACTCGTAATCTGAGGGTTGCGGGTTCGCATCCCCATCGCGCCAAACATGCTCGCCATTTCAGCTGTGGGGGCATTATAATGTTACGGTCAATCCCACTATTCATTGGTAAAAGAGTAGCCCAAGAGTTGGCAGTGGGTGGTGATGACTAGCTGCCTTCCCTCTCGTCTTACACTGCTAAATTAGGGACGGCTAGCACAGATAGACCTCGAGTAGTTTTGTGTGAAATTCAAAAACAAAACAATCTTTTCACCAGAAAGAGTTATTACCTGAGTGTGCACTTCAGTGTAAGTTCCTGAGCATGCTGCAGGCCTCTAACAAAGCTCTCATTCCTACATCTATTAATGTGCATTGTACCAGTCTGTTGTTTCATCATTATTAAACCATAGCCCCCCAGCAGTAGGAGGGTGACACATCTTTTATGTGTAGTAGTCACCACAAACACAAGTGTAGTCTTTCCTTTCTTCATTATCAAGTAGAATAATACTAAGTTTAAACTTAACAGTTAGAACTTTCATTTGAATTATGTTGATTTTGATTTTCTTTTAATTCACCTTTTATTGTTAGGGGAAACATGTCCTACTACCTGTTATTGTTATTTAATCCAATGTACAAGTTTCATCCAGTAATCTTCAAGGTCATTATTAGATCTATGGCTATTGCCATACTTGTTTTAGTGTATTTCTAATTATTGCCGTTATTTTCTTTCTTTATGATTTAAGAAAGAGGACTATCATAATATGAGCTTCATGTTTTCAACTGAATGTTCCCACATTAATGATATCCTTCAAGGTTTTTAAAACTCTTTTACAGAAGTCATACTATACTGTAATGACAACTGCAGACAATGATCAGTGATACTGCCATTGTGCACAATTTGGCTGGTTTGATTCTTATCTCTGATATAGGATACTAACTACACTTGCTTTAACTTCTCATTGAAGTTCTACTTTTGTCTTTCTATGCTTGGGATTTACAGTTATGTGTCTTTTGTTTTCTCTTTCTGCAGTTAATTTCTGCTAAATCTTGAACACCTGCATGGTCCTCTTTCACCTGATACTTTGAGTCTAGAGATATATTTTTCTTACATTTTTCTTTCAATCTACCCTTTTTCACCGTATTTCAATTTCTTTTTTGTTCTTCTGCTCCTTTTATCCATCATGACCCTTCCAGCTTTTGTGAGGCAGCTTGCACATATTTGTTTTCCACTTTGCTCTGGGTTTTCTTCCATTTGTTCCATTTAGTTGGATATTTTTTTGGACTGCTCCTTATTAGGTTGCTTTATTTTCTGTTTAACCCTTATCCAGGACTTCTGTCTTGGGTCCTTGTGATATGGTGTTTGGGTTTTGTGTTTTTTTTAATTGTTGGTATCTTTAGCTGATGATGCAGTTCTTCAGCAGTGTTTGTATTCACCAGATTTTTATTTTATATGTCTATATATATTGTTTTTTTGGAGTGATCCTCCTCTTTCTCTCTTGTCCTCTTCTTACTATTAACTATCTCCTTAAGCCATGGAGGCAATTCATTCCTGAGCTACTTGTTGACTTTAGTCCTGTAAAACTTTTCCATTGGTGAATCCCTTTGCTACATCCCATGAAGCTCTGTAGGTTCTTTCTCAGAGGTTTTTCCTTCCATCTTTTACTCTGCACCTCTCCTATTGAATAGGCTGTGAGGTAATTCCTCTGCTTCATTCTAGAGTTCTACTTCTGTATTTTTTTATCATTCCAATGAAGGCAGAAGGCTATTAGTCTGTCCCACTTAACCCAATTTTGGTCTTTCTTTGGTCAGTTTTCTCATCATGATGGATAACTTCCACATCTTGATTTGTATACATATTTTTGCTTCCTTTGATTTACCTCAGTGATCAAATATTTGATTCTCAATAGTTCCTTTTAAGTTGGTTATGGCCCAGACTTTTTTTTCTCCGAGGTCATATTCTTGAAGCCTATTATATCACTAATCTATAGACACTTGGTCTCCACTTACCACACCGAGTGTGGCTTACTTGTTTTGACTTCCTTTTCCTTCAGGAGTAGTCTCATTTCAATCTCAACCCTCCTCTAACTACATTCGTGGAGAAGGCACAGCCTACATTTTTTGTCTTTGTCACTTGGAGGTTTTTGATACCAGGACTCTTGTTTCCTTTGTTTCCTGCATGAGTTATTTTGAGGATTCCCTCTCTCTTGAATCTTTTGTTCCTCTTAGATTTGCCCATACACATTTCCTTCAGTAGTTTATGATCTGTCAATGCAGGTATCAGTTGATCTCACATGGCCCTGGATACCCTTTTTTTCCCCATTTATACAGACTTGCATATGATTGAGCCTTTCAGATCTCAGATCAGTGACTGTGTGCTCCTTCTGCATATAAATGTGAGTTTCTGTATCTTTGGTGACTGTAGGTGGTACTTAGTGCTTAACACTCGCCAGTTCTGTAACAACACCTTTCAGCTGCTTCTGTTCCAATGAGGTACAGCTCTGGATGGCTGATCCATTTCTGATGCCAAGGGCAAGGTTTCTCTGGTTCTATATTTTTGAGCTTGTCTCTCCTCACAGTCTAACCTTCATTTTCTGTCTCATCTGTTTGGTATTTTTATTGTGATCCATTCAAAAACATCTGTTGTTCCCTCCCCCATTGTGGAAGTACTCACTCTCAGAACTTCTTTTGTCTTGGTACTGGTCTTTCTCATATAAGATCATGATCATCAGATTTAGTTACTTATGAATCATGTCTTGAAAACTTAAGCTTAGGTGATAGAAGAACAACTCTCCTAGATCTGGTACCTTTACATACAGTGGTTTCTCTATCTTCTGGTATTTGTAGTGGATTTTTCTCTCACTTTGACCTCCTATCATTACTGCCTTTCCACTCACTTTACTTTCAATCTCAGATACTATAGGATGTGATACAATAGTGTCCCATCACATACACCACAGTAACGTTTCATGTATCCTGGCTTTTGTCTCCCTCTTTTTGTCAGTTTCCACTCCACAGAACAACTCTCTCCCAGATTTGGAACCTATCCATACAGTGGTTTCTCTATCTTCTGGACTGCTTGTTTGTTTTTTCTTTGTTTTTTTCTGGTCTTATAACTACCTTATTCAACATATATATATTATCCAGACAGTGGGATGTACCAATAAGCAGTTGGTGTGTAACAGGAAATACTTACCCAAAATATGCATTCAATGGGTAGCATGGAAAATGTTAAGCCATCTGCCTCTGCTTATTGCCTGCTGTTGATATGGAGTTTTATACAAGACCAGCCAATCATTAATTGACAAAAATGTAAAACAAATTGACAGTCAGGGGGTGTCTATACATAAACACCTGGTGTCTTTAGTTGTAGTAACCTTTGTGCTGTCTCTAAGTAATGGACATAATTCCAGGTGATTGTGTCTGATGACAGTGGTCCATTCACATCTTCAGTATTCTCCCATGCAAATTTCTCTCTTCCCTATTTCTTATAGTACACTTGTTTTGTTTTGTTTCTTTTTTGAGGGGTGGCTTTGCTTCATTAGTTACAAGCTGCTGAGGAAGTAGATATGGAGAATTTCTCATTTGGTGATGTGATTGCTGTCTCCTGAATGTGCTCAATTCCATTCTGTTGAGTGTAGGGCAGTGGTTTCCTGAAGGTGTATAGGGCATATGTTCTTCACCAGTCATACACTATATCATGAGTAAATCCATTGCAATGCTGCTCACCTCCCTGGTTGAGATCTCTCATTTTACCATCAACTGGATGCCAATTCATAGAGACTGATTTTGGATTAGAGATGGACCAACTAACAGAAGTTTATATACATTTGTTGGTAAGGATTAATTGTTCTACAATTGTCAAGTGCTCCAACTCTGTGTAATTGAGTCTTGTATGGGGTAGATGTAGTCTCTCCAGTGCTCCACTTCTGATAAATTCAAACTTGGAGGAGGATGGTGTGCAGAGTGGAACCTATCTGATTGGTATTTGAGTGAACCTCCACACTGACGATCTCTTCCTACTGTTATTCAGGTGTTAGGTTCCTGAGTGGCTGGTGTTGGTTCTGGATTTGCACATGCACAACATTTTGACTGATGGCATGAAATTTCTTCTTTCTTTCTTCTGAAGTTGAGGTTTAGATGGTGTGGACTCTCTCTCTGCCATTGGTTGAATGATACATACCAGATGCTGCTTGGCTTTGGAATGAAGATGACCAGGCAGGTGTTGTCTGGTGGTGAATGAAAAGTTTTTCATATAAAAAGCAGCATTCAATGCTTAGATCTGTTAGTTAAGAGTGCATGCTTGTTGCAAAAATATTCTTTGTGCAGGAAAATAACAAATTTGATATTTGCCTGCACATAATGTTATGTATATAGTTTGTATGTAAGTATATTTAATTTTAAGAAATGTATATAATTCTGATATTTTACTACATTTAATGTTATAAAGGCAGAAGAAAAGCTAGACTTCTCTGTGATTCCAATTGTTTTGAAAAGTGTTGAAGGATGTGAAAGTTTACAAGTTCAAGTAATGTAAGTATGAAAGTTTAGAACTGATACAAAAATTTATTATAACTGTAAAATGTACACAATACCTTCTCTATGTTCTTGATTTTTGTTGAAATGTTTGAATAAGACATATTACACAAAAAAAAAAAAAGGATAGTTAGAAATTGTAATATTTTAACTATAATAAGATATATCCACTTCTAAAATCATACATAGTTTATTTTAATCACTTTATGCACATGTAGATGGCACGTCACCACTAAATTTGAGTTACTGGAGTGGGACTATTTATTGTTTTTCTTGTATATGATATGTTTTACTTCTAAATTTTAACTGCTAGAGTAAGCCTTCCAATCTCTTTTGTGCTGGAAAGTTGAGTTTTTAGTCTGTTTAAATTTCATAATTTTAGGTGCAAATACAGCTCAGTTACTAAGCTTAATGAATTATAGTGGAATTCTGTGGTTATCAGTATTGTAGTTTTGAATCTTTGGTTATCCCAATATATATTTAAAACCTTACAAAAATTTTGTTTCATGTCCTCTATGTTTGAAATATCCTAAAGATTAGTAAGCTATAACAAGCATCATCCAGGTGCAAAGGTTGTAGCTGGAAAAGACAATTGCTTTCTTCATTTCCTGTTTTATGTTTTAAGAAAAATAAGTTTAAGAACATGTTTGAAAATGTTAATATGCACATATGGGTATTCACCTACTTTTGGCCATGTGGTGTATCTTTATTATTCAGTTGTGATTGTTAAAATCTTGATAGTGTATTTCCCTATGTAAATTTAAACATTTCTGTTACAATGCTTTATTGTCTTACTTTTAAGTATAAAATGAAAAAAATACACAAAATATATGTAAGAAATTTCTGTTGTGATGTTTGCTCTTTATTTCTTTTCTGGCATTGAAATAATGAATATTAATATAAATACAGAAATATATCAAATTTTGTAAGCTTTTATTGAATGTTTATTGTGAATTATTAATGATTTTACCTATGATTACAGTGTTTATGCCAAAAATTCTTTTTTACACATTCTATCATTTTCAAATTAGTGGAGAAAAATGAAAATTATGAAATTTTAACATAGATCTATATGATTTTGTATCATATCTATATAACAGTTATGATACAAAATCATATGTTTGCTTAGTATTCAGACTTGATTTGGGTAAGAATAAAAACAAACTGAAAATTGCCTTAGTTTTGATGTACCAGAGTTGTTTCATGATTATTCTTCCAATACCAAACATTACTTCCTCTCACATCAATAAATAGTTTGGTGCTTTTATCTATATGTAAAAAAAAAAGCATGCCTAACAGTTAAATGGTAAAGTGTGTCTTGCATGCAGATTATCATGTGACAACCTTCCCACCAATAGTAGTGCAACACACATGCTCCTGATATGTGCAACTCCCTCTGTTCACTTTCACTGAATTATTACTTTGGTTGGCTGTTCTTGTATTGTGACTTTAATTTGTTCTCGTTTCATGTGTTTATTGTTGTTTTTTCTCATATTTGTATCAATTTCTTATCAAAAAAAGTACTTATCACTTTAAAATACATATTTTATATTATATTATATATTATTTTTATTTTATATTAAATACATATTTAAAATACATATATTTTTTTACCTGTTACATATGTAAAGATCAAAGTATTTAGTAGCTCATGTTTATAATGTATTGTTTATTGAAAGTGTAAAACAAGCACATAAATATGTATGTTAGTCTTTGGTTTAAAATGGGAAAGGCTGTATATGTAGTTTTAAAACTGAAATATATACATTGTTATCACTGTTAGAAATCACTTGTACATCCATGTTGCTTTTCGAATAATAGAGCACTTTACGCTACATGTTGCCTCCACTTGCTACTAAAGCTTCTCCTGAAGCTTCAATGTTGCTGAAAGTACTGGCCAAACAGATGAGAATGCAGAAGCAAGAACTCTTAATGAACCATTTTAAATACATATTTTCATACCTTGTTCAGCACTGCTCTAAAGAAGAATGGAAAAAGCACTCACCTATGTTCAGGTAAGTACTACTTGCATTCAACTTTGGCTTATATTTGCTATTACTTAGCCATATAATTGTGTATTTATACAGCACTTTATTAAAAACAAACAATACTAATACACTTTTAACATAATACTGGTATTTGGCAAATTTAATTTGTATGACAATGTTTAGAAGTAAGATGTTTATGGGAGAAGGAAGGTCAAAGTTTGTAGTCTCTCAATACTGTATGTTATTTTATATCTGCAGTTCCATACATTATTTACATTTTTTGACTCAATTAATTAAATACTTAGAATTAAAGTCTCGGTTGTTTTTTTCACATATTATTATATGGGAAAGCATGGGATTCGCTTCAGTAGATTTTTGTAAAAACTTGTATCTCTGTGAGATATATGGTATTAATTTAATAAAATCTAATTTAAACTGACTTTGATTATAACAGAATTTCTTATTTTTAAACTGAGACTAATATTGAGATAGGCAGCTTGTTGAGATGTGATTACCAGAGAATACATAATGAATTACTTCTTCACATCAGCACTCACTATGAACAAGTCTTTAGTGGACTTGCAATGTTGGCATGGAAAGATGAAAGTTATGATGGAACAAAGCCTATTACAAAACCAGAAGATATAGTAATGGCTACAGTTGAAATTTGAAATACTTAAAAAAGTTGCATTACATATCTACAACAAATAAAAAATCTGATTCTGTGCTGTAAAATGTAAATTTTGGGCAAATATCTCAATAAAGATAAATAAAAACTGACATGCTGTATCAAACTATTATAAGTTTAGTTGGAATTTCTTTTGGTAGCATCTTGACTGAGATTTTTCCCTGTATCTCCTTTTTTGTGGACAGTTAATGTTGAATTGTTAGTTAAAATAAACATTATGGCCATTCAAAGTAAATGGAATTGTTAATATTAAGTGAAGAAGTATCAGTAATAACCACTTGTTTAATATATTTACTTTTTAGTAAAATTCTAATTTCCTGAGAGCTAATTGAATAAGTAAAAACTACTTAAATATTTAAAAAAGAAACCTAAGTTTTAGAACTTCATCTAATTAATATAAATTAAAAAAAAGTATTTGTGAATGTTTGGTGTGTAAGAAACTTTTATAAATCTTTGAAAACGTTAAAAAATGAAACATCTAGGAGAATTCACATCTAGTGTACTTTGATGACAATTTTGTTTTAAATCTTTACATTATAAACTAAAATATTTGCACTTTTTTTAATACAGTACATTATGCAGAATATATTAAAAGCATGCAGCCATGTATGGAAAGTAATAAATTTAAAAGGCTGGCTGAATAAAGTGTGAATTGAGAATCACCTTGAATATTGATATTTCTCAAAACTTGAGACTTGAAGTATCCAGAAAATTCCAAATGATTGTTTCTGAGTAAAATTTGTCAGTTATTTACTCTTGATGAGTCATATTGGTCAGTTACTTGTATCTGACTTTAAAAATCTGGTATTTATACAAGGAAATTATAGGTTAACATAACAGAAGTTTAGCATTGTTCAGAGTAAAGTATTTACAGCAGTGGTGCACAAACTTTTGAGTCAGGGCCACAAACGGACTTCGTAACTGTAATATGGACATGCTTTCAAGTAAAGCAATTTTAATAATTACAAGCTACCGGAATTGTGAGCTCGCAATCTTTATGAGAATTAAAGTTGTCAGAAGTATATTTACCTAAGAATTATATACTTAAACATTATATTACAGCAATTATTGTAATATTGTATATGTAGGAAATAAGTACCAGGTATAATTTTTACAACACAACTAAAAGTAGAGTAAGAAACATAACCAGAGCAAATAGCTTCATTAATAAAATAAGTTGGTATTTGTTAACTTTTGTGAAGAGGAATTGAAATTCATTTTTAAATCAGTAAAAAGTTATTATAACCTTTAATTGATTGCTTTATTTTAATCCATAGGCCAAATTTTACAGTCACGACTTTTGGTTTTCTTGCTTTCTTTGATTCCCAGTTGCTTAATGCAAATTTTCCATTAGAGGAAAAGAAACTAGTAGGTGTTTTATTACATGATAATTAGGAAATTTAAATTTATTGCTTGAAAGTTTTGTGATTCATTTGTATATTTTATTTTATTTATCTTAAAAGAAAGTAAAGTCAGTTCCATAAAATTCTATGTATATCACATGTTTGTTTATTATTGGTTTTCTAAGTTAAACTATTGTTATCATTATTTAGTAAAAAAAAACTTTATAATCTTAAAGTCATATTGAAAATATGAAAGTGAAATTTATGTAAATAAATATTTATGAAAGAGCAAAGACTCCCTGTATGAATAATACAGGCTTGGCATTGCCCAGTGGTTAGCTTGTAGGGTCCAGGGTTTGACATATAATGCTACTGAACATTCTTCATGCTTTCAGTTGTGAGTTTGTTATGAAAGTAACCGTGAATCCCATTATTTGACTCATACAGTTGGACAAAGCTCTTGTGGTTGAAAGTAGAAGTCTGTATGTTAGTAAGGTGCTGTTCCAGTTATGTATCATTTATCCTAAGAATTGTTGAAACTGATGTAATCATCCAAAATAGTAACTATAGGTTGTAATGCTATAAGAACTAGAGTTGATCATGCTGGATGAAGGTGATGAAGTTAACCATCTTAGCTCCAATAAAAGAACGAGCTCTTTCTTCATCTTTATCCTCCCATGAATTTATCATAGGAAAAAAAATTATAGACTTAATACTGAATGGAACACAGTTATCTATTCACAGAAAATATAGTTTAATTTTGTAGGATATTTGATATGTTATTTTAGAGTTAATTAGAGTATGGTGCATGTTTTGTCACTAATGGTCAGTACTCTGGTATGTACCATTTACCCATAGAAATGTTTCTTGAATATGGTTTGTGCTTTATATATGGAACCAATCAGCTTCATATTGTAGTATTAGGCTTACATTTAATTATTTCCTACCTCTAAATACATTAAATACAAGGATTGATAAGCTTGCCTGTAGGAACAACACATCCAAATATTGGACAATATTTTGAGTAGTTACATAATTGTATTCCATCCTGTTTAACTAATTGTGGACATTAATGAAATATTAAGAAATTTTGTTGGTTTCTAAGGTTTTTAAAGAACTGACTTGCTAGTATTAAACTTAGTGATACAACATCAATGAATTTTTTGTAGTTTTGCAAACATGAAATGTTTGTTATTCTGTATAGAGATTGTAGCAGTTTCTCTTAAGTGTATCGAGTTTTAAAATGTAAACTGTAGCTGCAACATCCCTATCTTTATATCATCAGAAATTTCATTTAATTACTGTTGTTGGACAGGTTTATTTTAAACAAGCGTAAGAAGTTTTACCAGTGTCACTGTATGACACTTATGTGCTTAATTTTGGTAGTATATATTTGAGTTTTCATGTTTAAAACCTGGACACTTTTTTTTCATAAAACAAAAAATCTAGAACTTTACAACTGCTCAAAATTCATTAAATACATAAAGAGAACTTTATATCTAAAACTAATTTTCTCATTTATTTTAGGCATTAGGAAGTTTAAATTCTATTATGGAGCTAATGGGTCCAAAGCACATTACTGCAGTGAGGATGAAAGTGATGGCTACTCTAAAGATAGCTATTCATTTTACTGAGGAAGATTTCCCTCAAATTTGTACTCAAGCCTGGAACACTTTTGTTCATAAGTATATTTTCTTTACTTTGCAATTGCAAGAAAAGTAACTTTAATTAATCTACTTATCTAATGAAATTTCTTAACTTAAACACATTTTTTTATAATTTTATTGATGCCATCGGGTCTTGAAAATGGTAAAAGTGTAGAAAACTCTAAAAACAATTTTGAAAATAATATTCTTTCATTGTGTCTAATATTTTATAAATATTTCTTTAATAACGTCTACTTTGATTTGATGTGGTTTGTTGTCTTAAGTGTTTATGATCTTTGTAGACTTATCTTTCACATCTATTGGGAGTGTGTACTTGTGATTAGTCAGTATTGCATTGCATTGTGCAGGTAATAATATGACTTTTATTAACCCTTTTCAGATGGGTCACATGTCAAAGGCCATGTTATTACATTTATTAAGTTGCATTCAAAGTTTTATTGAAATACAGTTTTATGAATTTATCTCTATTTCTGGTATCAAACTGTAGATTATAATTCAAATTTTGATATTATACAGTATTTAATTTTGTAGTTTAAAAGTAAGTATTAAACAAATACACCAAAACTTCAATTTTATATGTTCTGTGTTGTGTTGAATGTAGCACTGGTTCAAATTAAATGCTTGTGATGTAAAAACACAACGTCTGTAGATGTACCAACTAGGAACTCAAATGGATAAGCTAAAATAAAAAAAACAACACTTTTATCCTTTTAATTTTCTAAACTATAACAATATTTGTTGAATCGTACCTTTTCATTTTGAGAAATGGTCTTGTATATACATTTACTTCTATATATGATCTGAAAAAACAATCAGAAGCTCAGAATATTTTTTTAATGATTTTCCTAGCCATTTTCAAATGTGATGGTGTCCTCTCTTTCTTTCGAAACAAACCTTCATGCTGCTAATTTGAGTCTTTAGCCTGTTCTAGATTTCCTGTTTTATTTGATACAAATACAGTTTAGTTTTTAAACTTGATAAATTATAATGGAATTCTATGTTATCAGTGTAGTAATTTATAACTGTTTGATTGTTCTAATGTACATATAAAATATCAAAAAGAAAATTTTGTTTCATAACCTCCACATGGGACATTTCTGAAGGCTTAGCAAGCTAAGACAAACAGCAATGAGGACATAGGTTGTAACTAAAACTGATAATTGTTTGCTTACTTTGTTATTTACTGCTCTACGTTTTGAGATAAATTAGTTTAAGAAAATTTGTTTTTAAATAGTAATGTTCTATATAAATATACAATTTATAATAATTGTATATGACTGTATTTTACCAAATACTAGTCCACTAAAATGCAGATGATATAGGTCACTTTGTAAAACCTAAAGGTCAGTTTTATATTATTGGATACATTAACATTAGCAAACATGCACTGTGGCATTGTAACTTCTGAATTGTTAGCCAAACAGGCTGAAAAGTCAATATTATGAAAATAGTAAATCTATATAAATGTATAATGTCATGAGATTTAAGCAGTTGTGTCTAAACATTTATGTTTTGTAATCTGTAGTCATTCTTGAGTAAAAAAAAGCATAATGTATATTGGTTTTGTATTTTTATATGGTGATTACGAAATTGGTCAAATTGACTGAATCCATGTAGAAATTTGTTAATGGACATGAAATAAAATATTTCTTCTTAAGAAACATTTGGTAAAGCCAACTAGATGTTATAAGGATTTCTCATGTGAAATTTTAACTTAGAAGTTAATTGAATTTTGATATGTATCAAATTTATGATATTTGCTAACAAAATTGATACACACAATTTTCTTAACACAAATATATTTTAATATACAAACAACAACAAAAACAATAACTACAGTTTGTGATAGTAGCTATTGCAAATATTAGTCAATATACAAGAATTTTTAAAAACTTATAAACTATACTGACTTTTCTATCTGTCTAGAACTGAATATTGTATTGACAGTCCAGGTCCATGACAAGCAAATTAATTTTGAGTTGATATTGTTACACTTTGCTTGAGCTAGCCAGTTGTTTATTTTTGGATGGCTTGACACTGCTTACAAGCTGACTTTTTATCAACAAAGATATTCAATATTAAAATGTCTATAAAAGGTTTTGGGGATGACACAAAGGAAATTTGGAATTTTTGAGATTAAGAAAAGTATTTTTAATCTCAACATAAAAATTACTTTGCAAATGGAGTGATCCATATATTCACTGACAAATCTTTACTCTAGTTTATTGAAAATACTTCACTAAAAATATTTTTCTTGTTTGTGTAACACTTATAACATTAACTGAAAACTGCCAAACTATGGGAAGATATGCACACTATTATTTAAGGATAGAAGTATTATGTCAAAAGAGATTTTAAATGAGTACAAAGAGGTCACATGGTTGGTCAAATTGACCGAGCCCATGTTGAAAGAGTTAAAAGTTAAGAATCTATAACATATTTTAGGACCAAAATAGAAATTGTCCATTTTTTGTTATCAGTTCTCACTCAAAATCTGGTTTTCATAAGTGCTGTTTATGTGCATTACATGTTTATGTTTTTGTTTTTAGTTTTTTTATTAGCATATTTATAATATGGCATCCTAATTTCAGTTTTCATAAAATATCATGGTTTTAGGGATTTGGTCATAGTTGCATGTTCAGGCATATGAAAGTATGACTAATCATTAAAAAATTATATAATACAGAATTTAACCTTTTGTTTCTTTGTGTCAGTGTGGAATTGCAATCTCTTGATCCCTTCTTAACCAGGTGATGACTGCTTTACTGCCCCTTCTTCAGTTTCACCCACAAGGAGTTGCTACTATATTCCACTTTTAGTTGTTGAAAACAGGTATGAATGAAGTTCATATTTATTTATGTTATTCTTTTTACAACTTTAGATTACTGGTTAATATGTTTGACTTTTTTCATATGCTACTAGAAATAAAAATCGTGCTTTACATTTTGAGGCTGTGCATGCATTGTAAGCATGACAACCAAATCATACTGAGTAGTCAGACAAGAGTTGGCAGTGGATTTTGATAACTAGTTGTTTTTCCTCAAAGTTGTCAGTTAAAAAATTGTGGGTGTCTAGTGCAGATGGCCAATGAATAAGTTTCTGTGAATATCTTAAAACAAAAACAAAGCATCTGTGTTAGAGACACAAATAAAGATCAACATTTTTGTAGGTGCAGTTAAAGCTTCCATAAATATATTAATGTTTTTTTGTACTAAAACACTTTTAGTAATACACATTATGAAAATATAATATTAATGATACATCTACTAGTGCACTTTACCTTTGAGGATTATATTCTGTTATATCTTTATAAGATAAATGTTTAATATTCTCTCTTCTTCTATGATAGAGCAATTCTGTACAAACTTTTTTTTATATCTAATAAAAGAGCATTTAACTGATAGTTGGTATGAATTAATAACAAATCTGCACTTTAGAGCAGTGTATGATTGCTTAAAAATTTAATGCTAGATATTATATTAAATTTTTTATAGTAAAGAGCAATTTCCTGTTGATCTGATGATTGTTCAGAATCATGGTGAGGTAAACAATTCTTGTCACATACTTGAAAGTAAAGAGCACTCTCACTCTCTATTAATGTTAGAGGACCTTTACATCTTTCAGAGTCAAATACACTCGCAAAGATCTGATTTACAGGTCCTGTTGCATCCTTTAGAACAAAGTTCCTCTTACATTTTTTTTGAGCCACAAACAATTTCATGAAGATGTAATAATATAAACCCTACTGCATCTTTCAGAGCAAAAAACATTTTAATGAGGATATTATGCTATGTATCCCATTGCATCCTTTTACCCTATCCACTGAGGTATTTTTACAGTGCATAACACGAGGGTTTAGTGTCACACATTAAAATGTTTATTAAATAACTTTATGGTTATGTTATACCAATTAGAATAGCATAAAATATTAGCTAATAATCTATATTTTAATAGCATATAAGTTTTAAGTTCTTAACTCTATAAGGTAATATTTGAAAAAATACAGAATTTTTCCTATCCTGTCATCATCCTTTAAAAAAGTATGAAATTGTACATAAACTATTCTCCATAAAATTGTCATTGCTCAGGTAAACCACTTTTATTATAGTCCTCAACGTTGTTTGGTTACAGAGTTATCAAATATAAAATCAGACCCATTCTGCCACACCCACCCATCACATCTTTTCTTTCATAATTCATTAGTAGTTCACTCATACATTTAATTATATATTACCTATAACCAGCAGACACTCAAGGTTTTTCATCTGTCAAATGCCGTGTTGTATAACATTCTATTCTGAACAGTTAAATGTCAGTTTCTCTCAGAGTATGAACAATGTTCCTCTAAGAAATTTAATGACTAGCTTGATTAATTTGTAATGACCATTGTTCTAGTCAAAAGCCAGAAAAATTTTGAGGGGTAATGGAATTTGTATACTTTTTGCATGTTATTAGTTTATATTGTTTGGAGTAGTATTTAATTAAATAAAACTCATTAATTGCAATACAATGAATAAATAGTATACAAAAATTAGGGTTAACTCTCTTTAACAACCGAGAGCAAACAAAAAAATATTTGTGATGTATTTTATTTCTTGTTTTTCATGGTTATTTTTATGTATAATAAAATAAAGATGCTTCTTGAGGCTCACATGTAAGCTGCTTTACTAGTTTTAGTAGCTCGTTGGTAATGTAATTCAATAGCATGATGGAGCTGCACATTCCCAGAGTTATTTACAACTTATAAGCATCCAGAGAGTAGTAAGTCATGTCTCAAAAATCAATAAAACAATTAAATTTAAATATAAATAAATGCATATTGTTACAAACTTAAAGCTAATTAGGATAAACAAATGGGTTGTTATATTACTATACGAAGTCATTATAGAAATTAAAGTAGGTAATTCAGATTTTATTTTATTTTTATGGTTGCACAGTTAATCGTAATTACCAATCTCATTTTGAAGTGGGTTAGAGAAATAATATACATATATTATCAAATTTTGTGAAAAGAAACAGTTTTAAATGTATTTAGGAAGTCTTAGGGATTAAATAAAGGAATGTTGAGACTTTGAGATAAGGAAAAGTATTTTTAATTTAGATGTGAAAATTACTTGACACACGGACTTTAAAAATAAAAAAATACTCAATATACTTATGGACAAATATTTATTTTATTTTATTAGAAATACTTCTAAAAATATAATATATTTGTATGTTAAAGACTTACAATATAAAATTAAACACTGCCATATTTTGTGAAGATATACACACTATATTGAAAGTTAAAAGTATTTAATCTAAAAAGATTTTAAACAAGTACAAAGAGGTCACGTGGTTGGTCATATAAATCGACCCTATTTCACCCTGGTGTCCTTTACTGCACATGATACAAAGTTTTAGTGTCTTACATTCAAACTTTTACTAAACTGCTTTTTGTTTATGATACAACAATTATTATAACATAAGAACTTGACTAGTAATCCATATTTTAATAGTATGTAAGTTTTAAGTTCTTAATTCTACAAGGTAATATTAAAAACATCCTGAATTTTCCCTAAGTATTCTTCCTTCTCTTCTCTGTTTTACCCACCACCCCTTGAAAAAGTACAAAATTAAGCTTAAAGTACTTACTATAAAATTGTTGTTTCTCTCACTAACGGCTCGGCATGGCCAAGCTGCAGCATAGGCATCGACTCGTAATCTGAGGGTCGTGGGTTCGTATCCCATTCGCACCAAACATGCTCGCCCTTTCAGCCATGGGGGCGTTATAATGTGACAGTCAATCCCACTATTCGTTGGTAAAAGAGTAGCCCAAGAGTTGGCAGTGGGTGACGATGACTAGCTGCCTTCCCTCTAGTCTTACACCGCTAAATTAGGGATGGCTAGCACAGATAGCCCTCAAGTAGCTTTGTGCGAAATTCTAAAACAAATCTCTCACTAACTGTGATTGTTGCTACTTTCAATTTTATTTGGTTACAGAGCTATCAAATAGAAAATCAGATCCTCCCTTGCCATCTGTCACATCCTCCTTTTCAGAATTTGTTACTAATTCTCTTACATTTAATTACATATTACTTGTAGATAGTAGAAAGTCAAGCTTTTCTTTTGTCAATTGATGTGTTAAATTATGTTTTGATTAGGTTGGCATGAATTTCACTTATAATACAACTTTGGTTCCCACAGGAATCACAATGACTAGCTTGATAAAATTGTAAAGTCTCTTGTCGCATAGTTAATCTGTGATCTTCAGTATATTATTTAAATAAATAATAATTGTTTAGTGCATTACTACCATTAGTATAAAAAACAGGCTTAAGTTTCACTGACAATCAACAGCAAGAAACAAGAAGTTTTGGTAAATACTTTATTTCTTGATTTTCATGTTTGTTTGTTATTTATTATTATAAAAGTAACTAAAATATAAAAGTAGGGATCTTTTAGGTTAGTAAAGACTAAATTAGGTAAAATAAATAATATGATAAAAGTGTTTCACAAGGCACCCAAATGAACTGCATGTGCTCCAAGTGATTTAAACCTTATAATGGCACAGATAGTAGCTAGAAAAGGTTCAAAGTGCAAGAAAACAAAATTTGATTATAAATGTATGTGCACTATTATGAGCTTAAAACTACATCAGATAAACAAAAGTAGTTTCATGTTACAATTCTAAGAATAAAAGAGGGTAATTTAGTTTTATTTAATGGTGGTTAGAGATTAATCGAACTGACTGATCTGGTTTTAAGATAGGGTAGAGAAAATGAAAGGTGAAATATGAAGTTTTCTGGGAAAACATTTGAAATGTATTTAAGTGGTTTTATAAATTGCACAAAGGAATACTGAAACTTTTTGAGGAGAAAAATATTTTTAATCTTTACACACTGATCCTCAAACAAATACATAATATATTTACAGACAAACCTTTATTGTAGTTTGTTAAAAATACTTCAAAAAATATGATTTTGTTGTGTGTGAAAGACTTGTAATGTTAACTGAAAGACTACCAAGTTTTGTTAAGACTTGAAATGAGTACAAAGAGGTAATGTGTTTGGTCATTTTAACTGAATTCATGATGAGAGGGTTAAATCCAAAAGCACTTTAATGAAATCATAACATTACAAGTCCCATTACAACTTTCTGAGCCAAGGAAAGTTCCATGAAGATATAATAATGAAGAGCCTGCTGCTTCTTTCAAGGGCAATGACCTTTTCATAACTATCTGATATTACAGGTCTTGTTACATCATTTTAGAACCAAAAATAATTTCATGACTATTTGACATTATAGGTCTTCTTACATCATTTAGAACCAAGAACACTTTCATGACTATTACAGGTCTTTTTGCATCGTTTAGAACCAAAAACACTTTTATGACTACCTAATATTACAGGTCTTGTAACATTTAGAGCTGAGAAAACTTTCATGGTGATGCAATGTTACAGGTCTACCTAAGGTGTTCAAAATCAAAATTATTTTCATCAGGATGTAACATTGTGTCCTTTTGAATTTACCACTTTCATAGTAATTTGATGTTGTAGGTTCTTTCATTTTAAGAACACTCTTGATATGTTGTAACTGTAAAGGCCTATTTACATCCTTCCAAGTCCAGAACACTTTCTGGTTGATCCTTTGCATTTTTTTGAAGTGAAGAATATTTATGCTTTTATTTATACAGTGAAGAACAGATACTATTAAAGTCGTATTCAATGAATAATATTTGTAAAATTATTAATTTAAAAGAGTGGAATAGAGATCATCAAAATAGTACAGCCTTGATATTGATGAATCTTCTGTCCAGCTGAAGGAAGTGATAGAAGACACCAATAAGAACTACATATAATCACATTCTGTTCTCATTTATAAAATCACACATTTCTCTTCACTAATTCACCAACTTGTGACAACTGCTGCAGCCCTTCCAGGTAGCACCTCTGAAGTGGAGTGTGTCTCCTCCAATGTGCACAGCACAGTCACAGACACAAAACACTACACCCACCTTAAATGAAGTTGATATGAGGAATAAGAATGACTAGGGCTATTTTTATAACATTAATCCACAACTGTTTGCAGGACCATGAGCAGTGATTTGGTTAATAAAAAACATGATCAGTAACAAAAGTTGATGTGTTTATTGTTATTACTTAGTAAAATCTACATATACATCTATACTAATAATGAAATTAACTTTGACATGTGATTCAAAAGCACTCATGTAAAGTAAAGTCAGATACATGCCCTAAATCTAATAAGCTACATGTGTGTCACTCTGTCCTTTTTTTTGACAGTTGGCTGGATTTTGTTCCTCTTGCACAAAATAGTAAAAGTGTTTTCTTTTGCATCCCTCACATTTAGTTATCTTAAATCAACAAGTAAAGTATAGTGTTCCTCCCTAGTGCAAAGACAATGGCTTTACAGAACAGAAGAACCAAATCTTGTATTGTACTCTTAGACTTTGAGAGAAGGATGAACCCACCATAAATGTTTCCCTAACTCATGGATTGTGTTTTAAATAATAGATATTATTGTATAAGAAAATTTAAAGGCTGAGCACTATGTGCTTGGTGTGATTCTTTTGTGTGGTAAGGGGTCTTACCAGGAAAGGTTCCATATTTTTAGTTTACTTTCTGTAGATGGGTGGCCTTGTGGTGACCCCTTCCAGGATTAACCTGAGAACCAGTTTTGACGTTTTCAACAGGTGTTGTGGACATTGTGTCAGATGTTGGTGTTTGGGTATGATGTTCATGAAACCCTGGTGTAGCTGCAATGTCCTTGTTTAGCATTGAAACGTGTAGCCTCATAGGACTCCATTGTGGGCAGGGTCAATGGGTAGTAAATCTTCCTCTCACTCTTATGAATTCCGTAATCCTTGAAAATCACCACAACCATCAGATCTTGTAGCACAATTTTTAATCCTTCATTCTTTATCTGATTAATCCTTAGGGCATATGTCTCCCATTTTCATTTAAAAGGGATTAGAGTGGAATATTAGCTTTCCCAAGTCCATCAAGAAGCTATGTTTTGGGGACATCTTTGTGGAAATATCAACCCCAAAACACAGTGAACACCTCCTGAATTTTAAGGCCATTGGGGATATACTCATTGATGTTACTCCCCCTTGCTACTGTGAATTCTTTACAAGGAGTAATTGTTGAGAGTAATTTGAAGAACATTCCTGAGTTGGAGATTTTGCTTGTTTCCCCAACCAAGGAGTTTCTGTTGTGCAGCCATTTCTTCACTTGCAAGGACAGAATTATGCTGCCAACCAGTGTCGTAATTTTGACATTTAAATTGTTACATCTGTCTGCCTTGACATCTACCTGAATTGTAAGGTGTGGGTATATTCCTAACCTCTCTGATTTTTTCAGTGCCAGCAGTTTTGATTTCAAAGACATCACATCGTAGTTCTTTGACATGCACTTTTTGTGGTGGCAAAGACCACAATGCATATGAGTACAAACTGGAACCACATTGCATTAAAAGTAGTGGTTGTCACCTCTTTTACTTTTGTCCTTGTCTTAGGTGGGTGGAGGAGAAAGAGGTACAGTGTTTTAAAACAGTTGACAACATTTAGCTTGAAACTCAGAAATTATTTTTCCCCAACCCATTTCAGACATATGCTTCTGCACTATGTACCACTGCTGCAGTGCGAGTGCAGAAAGATTTATTTTCCAACAATGTGAAGAGTATTTTGCCCTCTTTGGATAAGTGAATTGGCAAGTCAGTGTCTACTCCTCACTCTGTTCCCACCATTCTTTCCAGTGATTGCCCAGGTCCAGGTTTTTCAGCCCTGCTTCTGGCAATATGCTATTAAACTTTAATCCTTACCACAGCATTCCCTTGAGGTTCTATCTTCCTCAGTGAGCTGTGCTCTTTAGAATAGACAGTCTGCCACTCTTCTTTTAGCCTTCATATTCAGGTGCACTGGTAGAATTGGGTGTGCCATTGGATGTCATTGCTGTTTCCACTGATCAGCCCATACTGCAATAGCTTATTATCATTCCCACTTGTTTATCTTTCTTTGAGTCATCTGAGGAAGGCAGATATTTCCAATTGAATGTACTATCTCTTTAATAAATATCTTTCAAACCATTCTTCTATTCCTATTTATGCATATGGTTTAAAGAAGGTGTTTCTGTACAACCTGCCAAGGTTTTTCTCCAAATGATTGAGAGGGGGAAGTTGTCCTTACTAGGTTATGCATTGGTCACAGCTTTTTAACTCATTATTTTCTTTCATCTGCAACTGAGCCACCAATCATAAGTGATGGCACCATTTTCTATATGCCTTAAGTATGGGTTTACCTTTGACATTGGAAATGGTAACACTGTCCGACTTCCTCATGTCTTTAACTTTTTATGGGCCATTTGCCTTTTTAATTCTATTTAGATTTTTATACAAATTTTGGACATTGTTTTGTTTTAATTTAATTTATTTTTTTTATAAGACATTCTTTGTTTAATTTATTTTTTCATTCTTTTCCTATTTTACTGCTTGTTTGGTGTAGATAGTCTAGTTGGTTTGTGCCAATAAACACCAACCAACTGAACACAATGTAGAAATATCAAAGTTGTTTTGATTAACAAAGTTTCCATTTCTTTGTTAGGTGGAATTGCCATAATAAAATGAGAAAGTGCTTAACAGTCATGAAATACAATTATATAGAAACATCGCAAAGTCTAAAATAGTGGTTATGTACATAATAATGTGAAGGAAGTTTTTCATGACAATATGACTGAATCTACTTTACTGAATTATTTTGCATGGTGATGTATTTGTTTAAGCAGTCAGTCAGGTTTAAAAGCAATCCTTTTGGCAAGTTGAAGTAATGTGTTCAATAAATACAAGTTGATTTTGTTGCAAACTGCAGGTAAAGAACAGTATTTAGGGAAAAGATGCAAGGCTCATATCACTTGTTATTGCACTGAAATTGAAAAAAGTATAATTAAGGGAACATGAAGACTGAAGAATTCAGTAGTACTTATTCAGTAACCTGTTTCTATTGTTTTTTTAGCTGTATTGGACTCACTGCAGTTTATTTATTGTATTCAGTGCAATTATTTTGTTACAAAATATAATAAACTTAGTTTATTGGAGTTCGTGTATCTGTTAAAATCAGTAAAATAGATCCCAGTAAATGACAAGTTTTAGAAAAGATGTTGGAAAGCCCTTCATTTTTTTTTTTTTTTTTTTACATTAACTTGCATGAATAATTTATGTGCATCTCTAAACAACAGTTCATAAGTTATTTGTAATATATAGGAATACATTCGTGAAGATGAGAAACACACTTCAAGTAAAATGTATTCTGAAGACAGCTGGTATGGATATTAGAACTTTAATTAACATAAAGCAGAGTCAGTTGCAAACTCTCTTTTGTTAACCTGAAGATTACATGAGAAGATCAAAATATTCTTCTGTGCTTTATGTTAATTAAAGTTCTAATATCCATATTAGCTGTCTCAAGAATACATATAGGAATACAGATTATTTTGAAGTAGAGAAGTTTGAGTTGAAACTTAAATAAATGTTTATCTTCTTTTGTTTTGTTTTTAGATTAGAAATGAGGAGATTAAATGAGAACCAAAAGTCTTCATTTTTTTATTTAAGTGTAGAAGATGAAAACTTTGCTTATGATTTGGTTCAAGAGCTAGTTAGGTCTTTCCTAGCAGCTGAAGACACCAGAATACAAGTGAGTGGTTATTTTATACTGAAGTGTGTCTTTTGACTCTGTGTTATTGGTTTTATTTCACATTGACATACTTATGAGAAATGGTTAGAATAATTAGACTACCTATACAAAAGTTGCACAGATTTGAAAAATACTTTATTTTCACTTTACTTAAATTTAAGTTTTTGATTTGTTAAAACTTAATCATTTATTTTTTAAAAAATTAGTTTAAAATATAATCTTAATTATCTATGAACCTTGCCATTTATTTCTTTCACTATACATGAGATATTAAATTTTTTCAGAAATCTCAAAACAATTTGTTGATCACAGTAATCACTAGATATTCAGTGAGATATGACATTTAGTTTACATTACCCAGTTGCTTTCTTACCCAACAAATGGTTTGTAACATGATGTTCTGAAATATGGACAAACATGTTTTGAATCTCCTGTGGTCTTCAAAATATGGATACAAATGGGTGAAGAAGTTCAGTGCAACAAAACATAAGCCACATTTTAAGGTGTGTTACCAAATCCTGGACGTACGAATGACAGCAGAATGTGCTTTTATATATTTCAAATGCTGCATACCATTTTGGATTGTATATATGCTTTGAACAAAATACAGATTGTGACAATCATAACTCGCCACTGAAACACACTGTAAATGGAGAAAGTTTTAAATCGTCATCAGGTAAATAGAATAAATAAACTATCAAAAGATCCTCTACTGAACTATCACTTCTCATTTGACAGTGCTTAGGTTTGGAAGAGCTTTTTCTTTTTCTTCGAGATGGTGATTCCTCCTTTTCTTCCATTTTCCATCTTTCCCCTTGACTTTATCCGTGTAGGCTTCTGTGCTCAGTGAGAGCTCTTTGTTGACATACTGCTTCCTACCAGGATACGTTTTCTTTATCCTCTGGCAATCCTCCTCTGTTCATGATCTTTTACCTACTTTTTTTGCCAGTTAGGTCCATCTTTTGTTTCAGTTGGTCTATTTCTCCTGGAATTTGTTCTAGGTATACTCCTATCAGATCTGACAATTTCACTTTTCCCTTGCTTGCCATTGTCATCCATTCTAACTCTTCCATTATATTGCAGTTTCCTCTTTGTTTGGGGTTTTATCTTCCACCTGTAGCCATTCTTCATAATTCTGTGTGACTGACTGTTAAGTTTCTATTTATACTTTTCTTTTCTTTTCACAGGTCTTCTTTTCATTCATCATTATTTTGATCCTGTTCTGTGGTCAGACACCAGGATTTTTTTAAACTTTAAATCCACACTGTACTTCCATGATGTGTTCAATTTATCTTCCATGGCTTCACACATTCACCATTGAGATGGGGTGTTCCACAAAATCACATATAGGTTCATGATTTTCATGATATTTTGTGTTTCATAACCAAGCCCATCCCAGACTGTATCACCCTTGGACTGAATGGGAAAACAGAAGGGGTTTGTTGTCCATCCCAATCATTCCTAGAATTAATAACTCAGTATGGTCTGATTTTTCAAAATAAGATTTTGTGGTTATGTGGTGATACTGCTTTGGATTTCACCACCACATTGTCACCTTCCTTGCTTCAAGTGGAGTATGGGCATCCTTACAACTCCAGTTCCAAATTGCTGAGGTGGTTGACCCTGTAGGCACCCAGCTGAATGAGTTACTCACAATAACCAATCAATTACAGAATAGGGTGGTGGTATTTTATGGGTGTAGATGATGTGATATTCTTCTCTTTATGATAACCATTGACAACAGAATGAGACATCAAGATGTAATTCATCCCTTTATTGGAAACTGTCATCCTACTCTCAACTAAATGTTGTTACACTATAAGAAGGTTTTGAATTTAGAGTGAACTCATTTACTTAAGTTCTCACACATATTTCAAGTTAACTATCTTCCTAACTCAATTTTCTCCATCTTGGCTGTGGGTCACAGCAATGATTTGTGAAATTGTTCTGGTTCTGTCATTGGCTATCTCTTGTTTCTTGTTTTCTCATCTTAATATTAGGGGTATGATATTGTCTATGGATGGTCCTGGCCCATTTCACAGTTATGGGAGTTGATTACATGCAACAGACATTCTGTTGGTACCAATTCAATAGCTCAGATCTAATCCTAGTGTCATACCCAGGAATTAGAGTGGGTTTCAATTCCCCATTTCATGGGATTGAGGTAAAGAGGGTATGCTCTTTATTCTACACTCACATGGATGTTGGTATCCCATGGGCATGTTTTGAAAGTAGTTGATTTACTATGTGTAGTCCATTGCATCCAAGCTGCTGTACACCTGGGTGTGTATCTTTTGTTTACCTGCCTTTCCTATTTTGAGATTGAGTTACAGTATTGGTTATGACCACTTTCTTGCCACATTCTCTCTCACTCTGATGTACTCCTCTCATTTTTTTCCCTTATATTTCACACGTTCCATAATCGGATGAAGAGTATCCCTGGCTCAGAAATGGTCCACTTCCCTTTCTATGATCTTCAGATCCGATTCTTTCATTTCCAAGATATCCTTCAGATAATTTTAAAATATTCTTTGTCATATCCTCACACTGGTCCCTCCTTGTTATCAATGTAAGATTCTAGCTAATATTGTGAGAGTAGATAATTACCATATCAGAAGTCTTAATTTTCCCTATACTGAAAATGTATTTTCAATGTACTTGCCATCTCTCACAAGATTAACTGTTCTTATTTAGTGTTGCCCTTTGTATGTGAACTTTTCTTGATGCATACTACAAGTCTTCCACTCCCCTTGAATTGGGATTTGTTTATCAAGGAAATCATCATCCATTATCCTCTCATATTCCTGTTAATACTTTAGGTCTTTTACAGTAAACACAGTCACATGATACCTTATATCTTTCACATTAAACACAGTCACACATAATACCTTATATCTTTCACAGTAAACACAGTCACACACGATACCTTATCTTTCACAGTAAGCACAGTCACACGTGATACCTTATATCTTTCACATTAAACACAGTCACACATAATACCTTATATCTTTCACAGTAAACACAGTTGCACATGATACCTTATATCTTTCACGGTGAACACAGTCACAACGTGATACTTTATATCTTTCTTCTATATCTTTCACACTAAACACAGTCTTGCATAATACCTTATATCTTTCACACTAAACACAGTCACACGTGATACCTTATATCTTTCACAGTAAACACAGTCACACATAATACCTTATATCTTTCACAGTAAACACAGTCACACGCGATACCTTATATCTTTCACAGTAAACACAGTCACACACGATACCTTATATCTTTCACAGTAAGCACAGTCACACGTGATACCTTATATCTTTCACATTAAACACAGTCACACATAATACCTTATATCTTTCACAGTAAACACAGTTGCACATAATACCTTATATCTTTCACAGTGAACACAGTCACAACGTTATACTTTATATCTTTCTTCTATATCTTTCACACTAAACACAGTCTTGCATAATACGTTATATCTTTCACATTAAACACAGTCACACATAATACCTTGTATCTTTCACAGTAAACACAGTTGCACATGATACCTTATATCTTTCACAGTAAACACAGTCACACGTTTACTGTGAAAGATATAAGGTATCATATATGGTATTGTGTGTATTTATTGTTATTTTTATTTCTCCACTTCCTAACGTTTTTCTTTCTTTCTGGAACTGAAGTTTTTCATGCTGTGTTTATGACTGTTTTCTTATGTAAAGTACACATTTTTCTTTTTTGTAGGACTGTGCATCTTATGCACTGCAGGAAACCTTACAGATATATACTTGTCAAAGTGGAGAGTTGTCACAAATTGTGAGACCAAGTGGTAGTCTTTGGAACAGGTTTTCAGAAGAGGTTCAAGAAATTTTGGTACCTTTGCAGCACTCTAGGTATGTATTTTATTTTTTATTATAATGAAATTTAGACAGTAATTTTCAGTTATTTTCTTTCTTATCAATTTTTTTTCTAACATTGTTCATTGTGTTATGTTTTTCTTTTATCTTTACTGTGTTATAAAACATTACAATTCAACAGTATTTTAGCATAGTTTAAACATTAAAAACTCAATTTTTTTTAATATTTTACATAAACTGAAAAGTTATTTGAATATTGAAGTTGTTCTGCTTTTTTAATAAAAGTTAAAAAAAAAAGTTCATCAGGTTTTCTGTTATTATTTGATAGGTACATTATGTCTAGTAACAAGAGGACTTCCTTTCCATGCCCAATATATGGGAGCAAACTAGGAAGCACTTTTAAAGATTGGGCCTGTAATTGGGCATCTTGTCTTCTCAGAAGGTAAGAAGCACTTTTCTGTGATAAAAGAAATGAGATAATTAGGTTGCTAATCAATATTATTGTTATAGGTGATTATTATATTAATTAAAACCATGACAAAATTTGAACTAGAGATCAGACTGTGTAGATAAAAGTATTACTGAAACAGAGGCACCTCACAGTTCAGCTAAACATATCTGTTCACACAGTTCTTGTAAGTCTGAGTTTCATTTCCTTTTCTAATTCAGGAGAATGTTAATTTCAACTATTAAGTAACGTGCACACAGTTCTGTAACATTTGTCACAGTTTTAGCCCATTAGGAGCACATTATTGAAACTTACTCTACAAATATGTTTAGAACATAAAGGTGGTATACACTTTTAGAATTTCTTTTGGGGGGGTAGACTACTGTAGTATCAAAGACAAGTACTAGATTATAATCACCACATTACACTTAAAATTCTCTCATTTTGTCTTTGTATATGTTAATTTTCTGTTTTTAATGGAAAGAAAAGAAATAATGCAGAATAGTTTTTTATAAAACTGCTTTTTGAGAACAGATTATGCCATAGAGAAAAACAACCAAAATCATTTCAATTTAAAACTAACTTTTCCATGCTCATTAGCATGTTTTTAAATGCCCTTAGTTTTATAAAATTTATATGGTTTTGTGTATTTAATTTCTCAGATAAAGCGAGAGAATACAGCTAGAGTTTTTCAGTCATGCTTCATGATTGTCAAAAACGATGTGAAGACAGCAGTTTTTCTTCTTCCTCACATCATGGTTAATGTTTTACAAGATGCAAGCAATGAAGAAAAGGAAGATGTTTGTTTTAAGAAATAATATAAAGTATAGAAGTAAATGTACATAATTCTTTATATGACATTTTCTTTTTTCAGAAGTAAAGAATGTAATACAACTGATAGGCTGTGAGATTTTAAAGACAGAGCTTAGCATTGATAGCCATTTGACAGACTTCTGCATCTTCTCTTATCAGATTGGCCAATCATTAATTTTGTTTAGATCTGGTAATAAAATGTTTTAAGGGGTAAGAAAGCAGGGAACAGAAAGAAAATACCAGTACCAGTACATCTGCTTTGATGTTTACAGTAAATAGAAAAGATTCTGAATTGGTTAATTATCTATCAGTCAGCCAAAGGTATTCTGACTTTTGGGACATTTTACTTAACTTTAGTCTTTCAGTCGTTTTTCAGGATGTGAATTCTATTGTGAGAAACTATTTTCAAAATAATATTAAAAGTACTTCCTTTTATCAAAAAATTTTCTTTCTTTCTTATTGTTGATTACAAATCCTAGTTCCATCTTACATATCTAGTCAATTTCAACTTGATTGAAAGTAACATTATTTCTTTTGACAGTTTATTTTGCCAGTTACAACTGTCACTGCCAGAAACAAAGATAAAACTGTCAAAAAATGTATGAGTGACCTATGGTCAGATCTTTGAAATTGAGATCAACGTTACTTTTGTCAGTCTAATTAACAATATTTTTGCTAAGAGTATTCTTGGACAGCATGAATTTATATCTAATAATGTTTTTTTTTAATAGATATTAAATTATTTATGTGTATCTTATGAGTGCTATAAACTTAACAGTAACATTCAAGAAGAAATAGTTTGAATTATTAGAATAATTTGTTTTTATTTACCGTACATGTTTACTTAGCTTATGTGCACTGAAGTCTTGTCATAGCTTTCAACAAATATAATGTAATATGAAAAACATGAATGTTAAAATAAACTATAATCCACTTTTGCATGTTACACCAAATGTTATAGCATTAAAAATACCAGTTGAACAGTGATTTTGATTTATATAATTATATAAGACAACATTGTTTGTTTTTTGAATGCTGTGCAGTGTAAGACTACAGTGTTACTGCAATAGTAAATGATGCACAGGCAGATAGGTTTAAAAAAACTGCATCTAGGTTGAGTCAGGTGTCTAAAGCTCTGTTTGGTTGGTTAAACTTGCTCTTAGACTGTGTCAAATGTCTGTAGTTTTTTACTTTGGCACTGTAAGTATACAGACTGCTAAAATAGAGACTATACGAGGATAGCTTGTATTTCACACACCTACTAAGGTGCATTATGCTCACATATAGCAGGAAATGACTTGCTTCTTATTGTGCCAAGAACATACCAAGTGGACCAACAATATAAGAATAGTAATTTTACAAGTGAGCTATGTCTCACCCTGCTACCACATAACAGCTATGTGCTTATTTGATGAGTATCTGAGAGTCAGGTTAAATACCATATTCATATGGAGACATTGTACATATGATGGTGATTCAAGTTGGTGTTGACAGTAATGAACATTGGAAGACTTTGTTTTACGATCTTCTGATTGGACTACTAATGCCTTAAATTCTATTATCCTGTGTTCTGTCACATAATGAATTATGATTTTCATTCTAACTGTGTAGAAGTAATCAGTACATCGTCTTCAAAAAAGAGGGGATTGAGTGAAGTGTGTCACCAGTCTTCATATCCATTGTTCATGCATGAGATACTCTTGTGAGCTTCATCACATCCTATGAAATAATTCAGAATACTGAAAATGCCCTGAAGGTATTTGTTTTTAATGGAGTGATTACTGATGCCTTAGAACTTAATGAACATTCTGATTTCGAGTATACAGCATCAGTGCTGTACTGCCTTTGTTGTTCATGGTGGTTGTCCTACATATTAAGATGAAATCCCCAGAATTGTGGAGGTGTAAAGATGACTGATTTATACCAAAATGAACTGAAAATGTGAGCTGAATAATGTGTTCACAGCAGTTTTTGCGTTATCATAGATGTTATAAATTACAAGAATCTATGAAATATTTTGCTGCATATTTTAGTAGTAGAATTTTTAAAAGCAAAATGGAATGTGAAATAATTTTTTTAACGTTGATAATCAAGGTAGATTTTAATCTCACTAAAATTTAGAATTAATATGTGTTATTATAAAAAGAAAAGCAAAACTTTTTTTATGTATTTGGGTCTATAGATCTACAGAGAGATTATGGCTGTTCTAAGCCATGTTGACCAAGCTGAACAGAGCAAATTGAAGTTTCATGAGAAGACTGACCTTTGCCACTTGAGTGCCCAGACTGTGTTTTCAATATTGGATTGTTTAACGGTTTGGTGTCATCAGTATTTTGTGATGTTGAGATCTAGTAACCAGAATAACTCCAAGCCTGCAAATAAAGGGAAAGGTAGTTGGAATACTCATTAATTAATCATGAGCTTAAGTTACTGGTATTTTATGTTCTTTTTCTTTGAGAAATTAAAGACTGTAAATATTATAAAACAATTAAAATGCCTGTTCTAGTCATTGATTAACAGCCTTATTTATGTTTTTTACAACATAAAAATGTCACTTTGCTAGGAAATAAGTAATGATTTATTAGGGTAATAATTTCAAAATTTGAAGCAGAGTTACCAGAATATTTTCTCATGTAAAATAATTGAATTTACTACAAGACTTTCATCTGTAGAAGCTAGTGGTGGTAATAACTTTTGGGTAACAAATTTTCTACAGTGTTCTTTAAGAAAAATTAATTTCATTATTAGTCTAGCCTGTATTTCTAAAACTGTTGTGTTGCCTTTTAGATTCCTTTAGGTAGAGGAGAAGGTTTGTCCACTTAGTTGTTGTTACTTTCTCATTGTGTAAAGCATCATTCTTTGGCTACAGGTTGAGATCCAGTCATATATATTTATATACACACACAAAACATTGTGGTCCAATAACCCTAACCACTAACATGAGATACAGGTTTCATGACTGCCTAAATCCAACCTTGGCTACCTGGTTGAGGCTAACCTATACGAATGATTACTCGTATTCTGTTCCACCTTGGATATAAAAATTAAGTTTCAGGTGAAGAGCATATCTGTTCTGGAGGTAGTTCAGTTCTCCCACTCTTGTACTATTCTTTTCTTGGTATACTCCTGTTCTATGAAGACACTTTCTGTATGGATCATGCCTGCACCAGCCCCTCCACCTTCTTAACATGGGATTCTAGTGTCAGTAGATGGTATATTTCGAAAGTTAACTGAACATGTATTTTCGATAATACTTACCTTCACTGACACTCTCCTGTTCTACCTTCCCACTAAAACCAAATGTATTTCTCAGAAAAAGTGACTGTGTTGTCAGGATGAGATGGTTATATACAGTACCTAGTTAGAAGGCACATTAAAGTTTGTGGAGCAGTTTGCTAGTTAGAACTTGTCTAAGGTATTTAAGTTGGGTATAAAAGACTGAAGTTAGTATTTTCAGTGCTTAGATGGGCAAAATATGGAATCCTTAGAAATCATGAAATAGCTGTAATGTCTGCATAGGTAAGTATTATTGGAAGTGCATTTTAGTTTAAGAAAGCATTAGTTTCCATTTTTGATACATTACCATCTAAACCCTGAGTTTGACTTATAGTTTAATGAAGAGCAATTGAATATTTTAAATGGTAGTGTGTACACAAACCTATGTATGTCACTTAGGTCTTTAACATTCAAGAGATGTACAAGCAAGTCATCATGTTCTTTCAAGAGCTGTAGTTTGTGACAGGACCTTTTCATCCATGTAGCAAGTGTATAGTTATACTGTGACTTAATCTGGTGCATTATATTCAGTACTGTGTGGTCTAACTTTCATGCAGTATTAAGGACTTAACAATGTTTAATCCTTTTACAATGGGTCATGGATCAAAGGCCATCTTGTTGTGTTTGTTGACTTGCATTCAAGATTGTATTGAACAAATATTTTATGAATTTATGTCAGTAAGTTTGGAATCAAATTGTAGATTATAATTTTACTATTTAATGTTATGTATGAGTTAATTTCTTAGTTTAAAAATAAGTATTAAAAGAACATAAATATTGATTTTAGTGAGTCACATGTTATGTTTAATGCTGCACAGTTTAAAATTAGATGTTTGTGGTGTCAAAATACTAAGTTCACAGTTTCATACAAATTAGAACTCAGATTACTAACTTTGACAAGCTAGAATATAAAATAAAAAGGTATGAGGTCTTTAACACAGTGGGCCCTATTCAACTCTTTCCAATTTTTGAAACAGTCCATTATATACTCTTACTACAGTATATGACATGTGAATAACCAATCAGTAGCTTAAGATGTTCCTAAAGTGGTTTTTAGCTATTTTAATCTTCGAAAAAGCTAGTGTTCTTTCAATCTAAGTTTTCAAGGAGTTGGTTGTGTCTTTAGTCTGCTCATAGTTTCATATATTTTAAAATTGATATAAATCTAGTTACTAAGTGGAATTCTATGGTATCAGTGTAGTTACTTATGATTTTTTGGTTATTCAACTGTATGTATAAAACCTAAAAAAAAATTGTTTGATATCCTCCACTTGTGAAATTTCAAAAGGCTTAGCAACTTATGTCCAGCAACAACCAAGTACAGAGATCGTAGAGAGAAGAGATAATTGTTTGCTTTTCCCATTTTTTTTCTATATTTTAAGAAAAGTTTAATAATTTATTTCTAAATAGTCATAATGTATATACATATATATAATGTATAATAATTTAAATGTGTCTGTATATTACAAAATACTAGTCCACTAAAACACAGCCAAGACAGAAAAGACTAAAGGTCAGTTTTATGTTACTGGATATGTAATATGAGAGCACCAGATCAATGCAAGTTGCACAATGCTAGCTAGGCATGACTGGAAGGTCAGTAACATAATAAATATATATGTAACATATAGCATTATGAGACTTAGTCTACTTAAACTAAACATTTGTATATGTTACAATATGTCATCATCATAGCACTAAAAAAATAAAATTATTTATTTCCTAATTTTTTAATGATAGTTACAAAGCTAGTTAAGTGACAGACCCCACAGCTGGAGTGTAGAAAATAACATAATGTATAAAGTTTTGCTGAAATCAAACATCTGAAATATATTTAGGAAGTTTTAGAGATTATGCAAATAATATTTGAGATTTTTGGGATGAAGAACAGTTTTTAACTCATAACATGAAATCACTTTGCACTCATACTAGTAATGAAACAGACTCAATTTTCACAAACAGATCTTTTATAAAAATAGTTCATGAAACATCTGATTTTTGTAAAAAAAATACTTGTATCTGTACTAATGTCTACCAGATTTTGTGAAGGTACATGTGCTGTATCAAAAGTTATAGTACAAATACTTAATGTGTGCAAATGTGTAGATGAACTTGTATATTATACTGAGTCTGTAGCAAAAGGGCTAAATGACTGCTAGTTATCATAATTTTTTCCTGATCTGTCTCTAGCAAAAGCTATCCTTCATATATAAAATGAAGTAGCATGTATAAACTATCTGTTACACCTTATTCATTGATATTTGTATGTAACTTCTAAAAATATGTAACCTGTAAACTTTAGAACTACATTGATAATGAAGAGAAATTCATCTTTGTATGTGGCTTATGTACTTGTATTGTATATTGTGTCTTCAACTTGGTTCACTGATGAAAACTTTGACTGCATTTAACAGAAACAAGATATGTCAGCAGTCTCATTTGAAAAACTGATAAGCTGACAATTTTGCAGATTTTGGTTTAAAGTGGAGAAACTATAGAATGATGTGTTGGAGCTTTCATCCTGAAAGGAAGCAAATGTGATGATTGTTATGGTATAAATAAAACCAGAATTTACAAAATATTCGATTTCTCAAAACAAGCAAAGTAAGTTGCAGTTTAATAATAAAATGATCTTGTGGAAACCACCAAAATGTGTTGCCAACTTGCCCTTGAAAGTAGAAATTCAGCTAATAAATGATGGCAGAGTTTCAATGTTGAATTCATTTGCAATTTTTCAGTTTCTGTGCCACATCTCCTTTAGCTCTATATATATATCAACATACTCCATGAAATGCTTCAGTTCATTGTAGAGTCAAATTATTGCAACATCAGTATTTTGGGATTCATCTTTAGTGGTTTTTATTGTTTTTCTGATAAGCTTCAAAGATCTGAAGTTGTTTACATGTACAATCTGTACTATTATAGTTCATTCAAACTTTGCTGCTTTCAACATCTGTTTTGTAACTGATATCAACTTCTGTTTAGAACTTTATCGTTAAAATAATAGATAAAATTCCAAATTATTGTGCTGTGACCAATTTTCTTTTGACTTGATGGAGGTTGTTAAGATTTTGTTATTGACAAATAAAACCCATAATTACACATTTTGCAAGGTGACCTGTTTTTCTTGGACCTGACAGAAATTTTTGTGATTCTATTCTTTACATAATAAGACATGGTTTGTAATTATTGGTGACCTAATGGAGGTCCTATGGGTTTTGTTCTTGACAGAATAAAAACGATTCTTAGTTGTTGAGATGTAATCTGCTACTAGGACCTCAAGATGGCTGTTTTGGTTCTGTTGTTAACAGAATAGAATTATTCTCAGTTATTGAGATGTGACCCATTACTAAGACCTCATGATGACTGTTGTGGTTCTGTATATTCATAAGCTCATGCATAGAATGAATACACCAACTTTCCTTAATCTATAATAAATGTTTTACATGTAAAGACAATGTATTTTTCGTTTTTTGTGATTTGCTTTTGCTAATGCATGAATTGACAAAGTTGTTATTTCTCTTGTGGACCCACATAATGATCCCAACTATAAGTCTGTTTATGACTTCCTGAAGAGTTTCCAGAAGCTTTTAGCTCCTTTGTTTGTCAAGGCTAAATAATTATCAATCAAGAAAACCAAGAATCATCACGACAGTTGGCTTTCTTGCATAAATAATTTTGAAATGATATCTCTTGTAATTTTGTATAATAAAATATTAATACTACTAAGATTACATCACATGCCAGAATATTCTGTTTGATTTCAAATGACAAAATAATAGTTTAAGGAAAACAATAGATATTGGTAATTTTGCATTGAAACAGATTTTAAGTGTGAATCTGCAGTGTGTGTTATATTCATGAGATGAATAGAAACCAAACTGTGTAAAGTTTAATACTTACAATCTTTCAATGAGCTAATTGTATAATAAAATTCTGGGCTTGTACCTCAAACTCAGATTTGTGCTATAACTTTTGCTACTGTCAGACTTACATCTTCTGTAGTACAACTTTACATGCACATATACATAAAATTATAGCTCTCAAAGAATATTTTCAGAGTACTCATGTTAAAATGTTTTTATTTTTTATTGTCTACACCTTTTCTCCTGATAATTTGGTTATTTGGTTCATATCAACAAAATTTCCCATTATTTCAATGGTACTGTCACAGGGCAGACTCAGTGTACCTTATTTCTGATCCTGTGCCTCTCCTTACCTGTTAATGAACTTCAGAATCACTCTTTATAAGAATAAGGAATCTAAGAATATTCAGTATTCAAATGCAAAAAATGTTTTTATATATATATAGGATGAATGCATTGTTTTTTATTACTACTTTTTTCAGTTGTGATCAGTATGCATCTATTTTTTTGTCTTAGAAACTGTACATCCTCCTTGATGAACCAGATGGAGTGGCAGGAGTAGCAGCATCTCGTCAAGAAGACCCCACACTTCATGATTTGATTCTAGGTCATGAAGCAACTGGTATGTAAAAGTAAATATTTCTTTATGTATGTAACTGTTAACCCTTTCCAGATGGGTCATGGGTCAAAGGCCACATCATTGCACTTGTCAACTTACATTCAAAATTTTATTGAACTACTATTTTATAACTTTATCTTCTTAAGTTTGGTATCAAACTGTATGTTAATATTTAAATTTTCATATTATACGTTATTTAAAAAGACACCTAAACATCGATTTTTGTGTGTCATGATGTGTTTAATATATGTGTTTTTATCTGATTTTTGAGTTATCTGTGAACTTTTAAATTTGGTTATTTGTTAGTAATTCAAATTAGCATATACTAAGGTAATTAGAGAACTGATTTTGTGGTCTTTATTTACTGAGTACTAACTTAAACATAATTAAATTTTATCCTGTGTATAGTATTATCTACTAATTGATTTGTTCCCAGTTGGTACAGCAGTAAGTTTATAGATTTACAATGCTAAAATCAGGGGTTCAATTCCCCTCGGTAGACTCAGCAGATAGCCAGATGTGGCTTTGCTATAAGAAAACATACACACACACACACACTAATTGATTTTTGTTGTTTTTTTTTATAAACTGGTAAGTCTATAACCTAGTTATTTTTGGTGAATTTCTGTTTTCTCAATCACTATGATTTTCTTTTACACAGATATACTATCCATTTATTTTATTAATTCAAGCTATGCTATTTTTATTAATCTATTCTATTACATTGTATCCAACATAAAATTTATACAATTATACACTTGTGCTTTTAATGTTTTAAAAAGTTGTCCAAAGATGATGAGAAGTCTTCATGACAACACTGGTATTACTGATGATGATCTTTTGCTTCCAGCATCTCTCTTCATCCTCAGATAACTTAACTCTGGGTGTACAAGCTAAAGAGGCATATTGAAAACTTCTTAAACAGCTTACCTGTTTGCTGTGGATGGACATACTTTGTCAGCATTCAAAACTCTAGTAAAGTATAAAAGCAAAATGGGGTACAGTTGATTTCAGATCTTGATAATGCCAATAGAAAGAAATAATTAATTAACATTATTGTTGAAGCCATTCAAGTTGCAGTACTTTTATGCAATGCTTAGTTGTGGTAGTTACACATGAAAACTGGCTCTAAAAATAAACAAACTGATTTTTGCTAAAGCAGTGAAGCAATGTTTTACAGTTTATTTCTGTTGTTGCCTTACAGAACATTGGGAGCTTTGGCGATGTAGGTACAAGTAATCTAAAGAGGATTATTGGTGATGGACTTAAAGATGATGGAAATGTTTTAATTCCATCAAAGAAATATGCTTACATGCTAATTTTAGCTACAGCTTATGAAGTCTCTTTTGACAAATCCTGTTTTTTTAAATATTGCCTTTAGAATTAAGAACTTAAAACTTGTATACTGTTATAATATGCATTATTAGCTGAGATGTTTATGCTATTCTAATTGTTATAACAAATTAATTAAATTTTGATTGTGAGACACTAAGATCTTGTGTCATGCCAAGTAAGTAATACTTTTGGCGATCGGTTTATCTTTTCAGAACAAGCATCATAGTGTGAGAATTGACATTTGCTCAGTAGGTAATACCCTCTTCTCTAACTCATTTTCCATTGCATCAAGAGCTATGAAAGTTAACATAATTTCTTATAATGTTGTAATCACTCACACAAAGCATAACTTTTCATAGTCTTCGATCTCATTTGTTACACATCCCAGAAATTGTAAATTTGTAAATCAGACCCAATTAGTGACCATGCCCACATAGATCACATCCTCTTGTTTCAGAAATTGCCAGTAGTTATCTGTGATGGTTAATACCACATTATGTGTAAATAATAGAAAGCCAACATTCTAAGGCTGGTGTAGAATCTCTAGCATCAGGGAAACATTTGCTAAGGCTTTTATTCTCTTAACATCTTTGTATATTTTGGTTTTTTCTGATTTACTTTAGATAAATTTTGTTCCATGATTATGATATAGTGACCTAATTTTAATTCACTAACTTGACAGGTTCTCTTCTGCCAAAGAAAATCCACAGTCAATCTAATGAGACTCTAATGAGGATGATTTGTTAGCTACATTCATTGGCACAACTGTTTGAGCATAAATGTCTTCTTTATTTATACTTCTGTGCATAAATGTCTTCTTTATTTATACTTCTGTACATAAATGTCTTCTTTATTTATACTTCTGTACATAAATGTCTTCTTTATTCATACTTCTGCACATAAATGTCTTCTTTATTCATACTTCTGCACATAAATGTCTTCTTTATTTATACTTCTGCACATAAATGTCTTCTTTATTCATACTTCTGCACATACATAAATGTCTTCTTTATTCATACTTCTGCACATAAATGTCTTCTTTATTCATACTTCTGCACATAAATGTCTTCTGTTATTCACACTTCTGTACATAAATGTCTTCTTTATTCATAGTTCTGTACTAGTTTAATTGTTCTTCTGATACAGAAGAGCATTGTAAGTCCTCATTTATCTAAAGAAACTGTCCCAAGAGACATATCAGTTTGATTTGTTAAAACAGTGAGTGTTTATTTATCTCTTATTATGGAAAAAAAAAAAAAAAACTATTGTGCCTGCAACATGTATAATAAAATTGCATCATGATAAAATAAACTATAATTTGTACAATTTACAGAAATGAATAAAACATTGTTTTACAAGTAGTAAGATTAAAGTTTGTCATTTTTATATTCAAACTTTTATTGATTAAAGTTTCAATTAATAATGTTTTATACAACACATTGAAAAACTCATTACTGCCACTTCACTGGAAATTCGTGGTTTCACTGAAAGTCTTTTCACTAGAGATGTAGTACTGTAATATAAATAACAGTGAATCTTGTTTGTTTTTTTATTAGAAATTTGTTTAGAATAGCACTTGCTAATAATACCAGGAGGTTTAATGACCCTTCTTGTAGAGCTGGCTGTCTGGCAGCAAGTAGAGGAGGAATCCTTTACTTACTTTACCAATCGACTTCTGTTTATTTACTGTCCTGTTGACAAGCTCGTATTTTAGTTTTACTGCTGTATCATACAGTTTCCTTTCTTCTGAATGTTGTGAGGAATACTTTCTATGGTTGTCACTTTTGCCATATTATTGCACGTGGAGCCATATTCTTTCATTAGAATTGAGTGGATATGGCAGAGCTTGTTAACTGTCTCATTTACTTTTACCCCTATGTGGTATGGCACACAGTGACAGAGGATGGTCTTACTATACAGTTTCTTTATTTCTGTCATCCATATGGGAAAATACTGAATTACTGATATGATACCTTTCCTATACTAACATAATTGCTTTCCTAGAGTTGCGTTACACTCTCTTTGTATAAATTTTGCTTATCACTAGCCTTGAGACTTCTGTCCAGATTTATGTTTCCATGCAAATAAGTATGCAACAACCCTCCAACAGTAAGAGAGTAACACACTTTTCTAGCACAGCTGACTTCCTCCATTCTGAAGTATACAATCATCATTTCATGACTGGGCAGTTTATAAGCATTGGGTTTGTCTGTTGGCAGATGTGACAGCTTTTGTACAGCAAGTGGTGGACAAGTTCATGAAGCCTCTGCCTTTCTTTTGTACATGACATATCTCCACTTATGTTTCTTGTTTGAGATGGAAGGAATTTTGTCAGTTTTTTTATTATTACCTGCATCCTAATCATGTACCAATGCTGGCTTGAAACTACCTAAACCTTTTTTATTCTTTTGTACAATTTAGTTTCCTCAAGTTTGTTTCATTCACCTTATTTCTGTAGAAATCTTCAATCTTACAATGGTGTTTTGGTGCATGCTCTTTTACTTATCTTTTCAACAGTTGTGTGTTTATCTTCTTCAGCATTATCCTTTCATATTTGGTTGATTTGTTGCTACCATTTGTTAGGAGCATAATGCCCTTGTTACTTAAGTCCTTTAACCCCACCCCTATTTTGTTCTCATATGTTTTCATCTGCCTGTGTAGTTTTACTAAAATATTGTAAAGTGTTTCATTTCTCTGTATTCTACATGGTATATCTCCCTTTCAGTGCAGTATGGAAGTTCTTGCAACTTACCAGTTTCTAACTGCTGGAGTGGTGGACCATGAAGGCTTCGTCAAGTGCATGACAACTTTCAATCAGTAGAGAGTAGGGTGGTGGTGCTCTGCTAGTGCATATAGTGTGTATCCTTTTACTACTGAGCAATGGATGAAAAATTCCCAATATTGTATGGTTTTCTGTTAAACAAGTCTGCCTCATGCATTTTACTCCTGGCTAACTTTTTCCCACATTTTACTATCACTTGAATATCAGTTCTCATGCAGTCTTGTGTTTGAGTCACATATAACCAGTCAGCATACGGCCTCCCATGTATGAATGATAGGGACCCTACACCTACCATGGACCAGACAAAAATTCCTGACACTACATGGTTTATGACTGGAGTTGACCCACCATGTTTGCATTCCCTTTTTTTTTACCATTTCCCAGGTGTTAAGTTCTCAGGTAGCCTTTTCTTAGTTGTGTACTGGGTCTTCAAACATTTGCCGTATCTAAGTTGCCAGAAAAATGTTGCTTTTCCTTTCTGCTTCCTGCCATTGAAGTAAAGATTTTTGGGACCCTTCTCCTTCTGTAGACTAGAAGACATGTATTCAATACTACCTGGTTTTGGACTAGAGTTAACCTACCATGTACTTTCTATTGCACCTAGCTACTACACCATCAAGCATATCCATTTTCCATACTGGACTTGTTTTCTTGGTGACACGTATCTTCACTACAGGTGAAGACTATACCCTGCATGTGTGTTCCTATGCTTTTGTAGTATAGGGTATTGTGCTCCATTGTTTTCTTCAGGCACTTTCTGAAGGGAGTTCACCTAAGTTGCTTTTGTTTTGGTTTCTCCACTGTTTTAGTGTGGGATTTAAGCTCTAATGTGAGGGTAGGTGAGATATTGTATTGAATGTTAAGGTTTTCCAATGTTGAAAATGTATTTCGTATAGGTACTTACCTCTGTCACACTTCCCACCCTTCTTGTTTACTTCCAGTACATCTTTAATTGAGTAATTTAAAGTGATAATTGAATAATTATTATAGATTATGCCAGCTGTGCTAGGATAGTACATCACACCCCTATTGGTGGAAAGTTGTCTCATGCTCATTTTTATACTACAGTTCATCAATAGCATGTGGAAATGTTAATTGAGGTGTGAGTCTCAAGGCTAGTGGAGAGTAACAAATTGTGCATGTGGAGGGCAGTATGACCTGAAAAAAAAATTGTTATGTGAGAGGATCTAAGTTTTTATTGCAAGTACATTTATGGTGTTGGAAAATTTTAACTTTATACAGTACTGCCTGGAAATTGTTATCAGATATTATGTCATGGAACTTTCTATTTGCAGTTCATTGTTTTCCATAATCTAGAAAACAGCTTGTTGTGTGGCTTCCATCTCTGTTCTTGAACTTCTTGTATAAGACTTTAAGTTTCACAAGAAGAATGTGTTGTTTTGCAAGACAGTAAGTACCCAGTCGTCTCTCTGTTTAATATAGGGACCATTTGTGAGTGCGATGACAGATCACTGCTTACATTTTAAATAACTGCTGACAAAATTTTTCTGATTCCCTCTTTGTCTTCTCTCTCTATTTTCTGTTCAGGTTAATTACCACAGATTCCAGTGGTACCAGATGTTTATTTAACATGAGGAACTATGAAACAAGTTGGTGATCAGTTATCTTAATGGTGACTCTTTAACATAGGTCCAACCATAACTGTATCTTTAGGTGCCATTTAGGTAGTCTCTTTCTTGATTGGTATCTGTAAATCATTGTGGAGCTGTAATTTCCCAACTAAAAAGGACAGTGGTTCAATGATGAACTTTCTAGAAAAGTTTATTTTTATTATTTTACATTTAACTTTGAAAAGTGAAAATTGCTTGATTCTGCAGAACACTTTAAGGCATTATAAACAAGGGAGAAAATACAAAAGATTAATAATTGGTGCAGCTATGTGTATTTTAATAGTCAATATAGTTTCAGTTAAAAGGTAATAAATGAAGTTCATTCTAAGAATGTGTATATTTTGCCTGCTAATTGTTCCATGTTACCTGTACCTTAGTACAGTTTTGTAACTCCATTTTTTATTTATCAAATTTTTAGCAGATTTCTTCTGATAACTGGGGAGTTGCAGTTGGAAAAATTCTTCTTTCTGTTAAAGAAAAGGTATGAGAAACTTTTAATAACTAATATATAGTCATTTATATAACAAGTTTAATATGTAGTAACTTATGGATGACACTTTTTTGCCAAGTGCCCTTGTTTCTTAATTAGTAATTGTAAAAATTACTAATTAAGAAAGTAAATTTTAAAGTTAGCTTATTTACAACAAACAAACATACTTATCTCAAATAATAGGAACGTTTATGTTGATCTTTCCAGTGGTGGATTAAAGGTTGTATGTGCTTAGTGGCTAATAATCTTTGAGGGTCCTACAATGGGCCTCCATTAAGACCATAAGCCCTAGGGCTGAGCCCCTTCTAGCCCCAACCTAAATGACCCATTGGATCTTTCAATTTAAATTATATTGTAGACTTTAAGAAAATGTTTATTGTGTTGCACTCTTGGTTTCACTCAGTGTCAAGCCTCTAACATATTTGTACCACACACTGCAAAAGTAATTGTTGAGCATTTTAGTCATCCTAAGTGGTGCTCAGCAATAACATATGGTAAATGTACATTTTTATTCTTTAAGTTATGTTACATTTTGAAATTTGAATGACAGTATGATTACTTTCTAACATTTAATGTAGAATATCCTGTTTGTGAAATAAAATTTGGCATCAACATTATCCATGTCTGTTCTTCTGTAATTTCAAAAGTAAATGTTGAGTTTTGTTTCTTTGTGCAACTTTTCAAACTGGAGACAGGCAAATGATTGAACAGAGACCACTATTTGCAATATATGATGTATGGTCAAAAGTTCTAAGACTTCACTTTTATTGCACAGAACAATGTACATACATCAGTATTATATTATATCCCGTTCAAAGTAATCCCTCCAGCTAATACACACTTGTCCTGATGTTCCTGCCATTTTCGAAAGCCTTCAACTTTTGTGTGACTAAGTTCTGCTTTCACACAATTGTGGATGGTTGGAATGTCATCAAATCACCTTCCTTTCAACTTAATTTTGATTTTGGGAACAGAACAAAATCACATGTGGCAAGATTGGGAGATTACAGGGGTGTGGTATCACAGGAATGTTTCTTTCTGCCAAACGTTCTTGAACAGATACAGCACTATGTGAAGGTGCATTGTCGTGACAGAGAAACCAATAATCATTTTCCACAGCTCGCAGCAGTTTCTTCTAATTTCTTCCCTCAAGCAAATTAGGACCTTTTTATAAAATGCTTGGTTAACTGTCTGGCCATTAGGCACGCATTCATGATGAACAATACCTTGAACATCAAAAAACACGATCAACATTGTCTTTACATTTGATCAAGACTGTCATGTTTTTTTGGAAGTGGTGATGATGGAGATTTCCACTGGGGTGACTGAAATTTCGTTTCAGGGTCATAACTGTGTACCCATGACTCAATCACCAGTAATAATGATGTTGATGAAATTTGGATCAATTTCTAGCCTTCTTTTCAGATCCTCACACACTTGTTGATGGTGAAACTTTTGGTCATCCATCAACAGCCTTGGAAAAAATTTTGCAGACACTTGACACATGCAGAGTTTTTCAGCTAAAATCACATGACATAATGCAAAGGAAATGTTCAGTTTGTCAGCAATTTCATGAATAGTTAATCTTTGATGACTTTGACTATTTTCTTTCATCTTAGCAACCATTTCATCAGTGGATGATGTTGGTGATTGCCCAGAATGGGCGACATCTTGGAAGTGTTTTATCCACTGATAAACAACAGTTTTACTTAAGCAATCATAATTAAAAGCAGTTCTTAACATTTCAATGATTTCTGTTCCTACTGTACCATTTTTCATAAAAAATTTGATGCAAACATGTTGCTTTTATTTTCTGTCCATTTATATTTCAACAGAAGCAAGAGATGCTTCTGTCTTTGAACACGGGTATAAGGTCTGGATAAGTGGTTTATCCGTGAGGTAGATCACTATTTGTACTTTGTACACACCTCAGTAAAGCTTACTGCCTCTGTACTGGCACCTGTAACAGAAGAAATCTTTTTTGATCAGAACTCATATATAAGATATATCAAGTTGTTTATGAGTTATGTTTGGAATATTATTGTGTGAGTAAACATTCAAATAATAAATAATATATATTAAAACAAGAACACTTGAGTTCATGTCCTTTTTAAGTCACACAGTTTGAAAAATTATGAGTTCTCTTACATAGTAAAAGTTGAGCTAAGATTGTCCATTTCATTGATTCCATAAACTGTAGTGGAAAACTATTTTGTAATTTTAAAACAAATCGTCTTTTTTTTGCTATTACTTATTAGTCAAGAAAATATAATATCAACAAAAGTATCATATTTTGTAATTGTTATTGTATGTATGTATATATATTATCTACACTGTATGAATATTCAAACTAAATCTACATCATGGGAAAAGAAAATGGCTCCCTTTAAAGAACTATGTACATCTACTTATTGTAGTTGTTGTATATAGTTGAAATCTAGTCATTTATTTGAAAGGGATGAAAATAAGTATGTGTATCTGTATCATAGTAATAGTTCTTAGTTTAAATTTAGCTATTTATTTGAAACAGATTAAAATAAGTATGTGCATTTGTTTATCCTAGTTATGGCTTTTATTTTAAATCTAGCTATTTATTTGGAACAGGTGACATAGAGATTTGCATCTGTTTACCTTGTTTGTTGTCAGGGTGTTTTAGTTTATTGTATATATATGGGCTGGATTCTTTGTAGTTGGTGTCTGGGACTTGGCAACAAATTTCAATAACAAACAAACAGCATACAGTTCTCTTGTTTCAGGTAATAATGTATTAAAACAATTAAAATGTATAAACAAATGTTTTTTTCATTATTTGCTAGCACAGTTGTATCTAGAGCATTAAATACTTGTCTTCTTTTCATCAAAATCCACATAGCTTGGTCCAGTTACTTTAGAATCCAATTCACAAAACAAATTAATTCTTGTCTTCTATGTTGTTACAATATAGTTTGTGATAATTTCAAGTTAGAAATCACCAATATATGCTTTTTATGGCTAAACTCACAATCACACAGGCTAGATCTATCTGTTCAATCAAACTAACCCAAACTACATTTTTGACACACATTTATAACCTCACAGAGGTCTTAAACATTCTTCACATTATGAGTTATTGTGATAAAATAATATTCAATCAAAACAATGAGAAAAATTTAGAAGTTTCTAATAAAATAATGCAATAGTACAGCAAGTATAAATCACAGTCTGTGATTCATACACAGAAAAGTAATTATAAACTACTGCTACTAAAAATAACTAAATTGAACACTCTCTCTTATACTACTTAAGTAATAACACTTACATTAAACTTAAACACTTGTGTGGATATAACAATAAGCTTCTCTTTAAGAAACGTGTTTACAATTATTTTTTGTACTATATACAAAGACTGTTTCCAGTTCATCCAAAAAATCTACTCATACAGTCTTGCACCAACATTTGCAGTCCTCTTGTTGGATTCAGTGTGGGACCAGAAGTTCTTGGGGTACAATACCTAACTCATGATTATTGCACAGTCAGTTTTATACTTCTGGATCTTTGCAAGTGGTTGATGATTCATTTGGATGATGAACTCCTTCCATACAGACTGTTGAAGAAGTTCCAAATGTCAGTATGGTGGCCAAACACTTCTTGAGTCACAGATCTCACTGCTCAGTGTCTTTCTGAACAGATCCCTGAGTTTCTTCAGATGGTTACATCATACACAATGTTGGTGGTTTTTTTTGCAACATTTTTCTCATCAAGAAGTTGAATGCTGCTGCTGAATTGATTAATCCAGATGGCATCTTTCTTGAATTGGTACCATTCATCAGGTGTCAAAAAGGCTCTTTAAACTTTGCCAATACACTTTTCTGAGATTGACCTTAGTGACGAACTTGGGCCCATTTATTTTCACTGCAATAGCATCTGGGTTGCCCATAGGTTTGGAGCCAAATTCTGTCATAAAGTTTATTTTCTGGAAATCTGTACAGATGGTTGTGAGACATTCATGGTCTTCATGATTACCACCAGTGAACAGTAAACTTAATTCAAAGGCCCAGTTATTCCAGCTTCTAACATTACTTTAACTTTTAGCTTAATCAGGCTTTTATTATGTAGAACATTTGGTAGGGCTTCACTTTGACTGAGTTCTTGGTCATAGTCACAGTCTGTCTGGCTTTATCTGTCTGTGGAGACAGATGCACACTGCTACTTCTTTCTTCAATTTGTCATTAATTTCTTCATTGATGTTGACACTTTTGTACATGTCATCTACACCCAGTGGTCTCAGATTTTCATATTTTTTTGTGTGTGTGAAAATTACTAACCTTCAGATGAGTTTGTTGTGTCTTTAAGGAACAGAAACCTTCTTACTGAAATGTTAATCCTTCGACTTCTTAGGTGTTAGTTGTCCAATCAAGTCCATGGCAACTGTGTTGGATAGCACTCCTATAAGAGACATTTCATCTCATGGCTCTATGGCTACATTCATTCTAGGTAGAGTCCCTTTATTTTGTATGCCATCTTCTTTATTCCTTGGTGTCATTTCACAAGTTACTTGTTGGCCAACTTCTTCATTACTTGAGTCTAGTGCTTTGTTGGTACAATGATCTGTTTAACTTCTGGTAGAAGTGCTTTGATAGATCTGATACAGCACTTCCTTCTGATTCTCTGTTCTGTATATCCTTTTTTTCCTCATTTTTGTGCTCAATTGTCTCTTAGACATTGTTTCAAAGTTTCATCATTGAAGGGTCTTTCTTCTGTGCTTCCTTCAATTCCCATAGACATACATACACAATGTCACTTTTTGAGATTTTCAGAGGGTTGATGTTTTGCTTGCTTTTATTTTTTTGAATTCTTGTGGTGACTGCAGATACTTCATCAGCCTCCTTTCTGTCTGGTTTTTTCAAATTTCTGTTGTCAGGTATATTGCTGATTACCATGTCATAAATGGGTGCTTTCTTATGTGTTGTCTCAAGGTCTCCCACATAGTATGGAGTTCCCCTTTATTGTTACTATAGGAAACTTTCTCACTGTCCCATCAGTCAGCACACATATATGTACTTTTGCCACTATCTGGTCATTTGATACTAGAGTAATTCTCACTTCTGCTCCCAGTGTTTCATTTCACTGTCATGTTTTTGTTGCCAAACATAGTGTTCACCTACTGATAAGTTGTGATTGATCCGTTTGTTAATTTGAACTGACTGTCATTCAAGTACTGTTTAATCATGAATTATTTTATGTGATTTCTGGCAACAGTGACAATCATTCTTCTCTAGTATCTTACTAGCACCATCTTTGTAGGTAACTCTAACTGCTTGATTTGAGATTCTTGTTGGTTGCAAACCTGCAATCATATCACAATATGTCTCATTTTCTAACAAGTGTAGTATCTCCCATTTGTCTGATGACTTCTTGTCACCTGTGGTGGCATCCTGCTTGTAATCCCTCTTCTTGGCTTTGAATGGTTATGATTGGATTTGCCTGTTATGTTCTCCCCATGGGCTTCCACATACTATTTTGCCAGCTTGATCATCTTTATCATGTCATTTGGTGCTCTTTCTGGTACAAAAAATGACATGTAAGTGGAGTACATGATAATGAATTATTCATCTGTTAGTAGGTTTACCAGTCCTTCAAAACTATCTTCACACTTGGCCATGTAAATTCACCTTGTGAAATATTGCTGTAGACATGCCACAAACTGAAATATAGTTTCTCTAGTGTCAACTTTGCCTTTTCTAAATTCTAACAAAAACCATCCTATGTAATTTCATTGCATTTCAGCAAGGCAATTTTTAACATATTCTAGTCCATGGCATCTTCTGATATTACACCTACATACACTTGTAGTCCTTTTACTGTGAAAAGGAAACTAAGCAAAAATGTCAAATTGTTTTTGTCCCAGTTTTGACCTTGAGGGGTGAATCCTTCACTTCTCATTAGATCATTCATGTTGTCTTTCTATTCATCAAGTTTTGTCAGCCCATTGTTAATGATCCTTCAATTTGCTTGTTAAACTTAGTGACTTCAAGTTGTACTGTTATATTCTCTTTGTTTTTTAGTCTCTCCTCTCTCTCAGTTTCCAGTTTTTTCATTTCTTTTTCAGCCTTTCTTTTTCTTCTCTTTTTTGTTATTTGTTTCTCTCTTTATGTCTTGTTGTTGTGTAACAAACTCTCATATATCACCATCTTTAAGGCTAAGTTATTTGCCCTTCACCATCCACTTATCAAAGCCAGTTAAAATGGTGTATATGTGGCCTCTACAATATTTATTCTATTGCTTCAGCTGTGAATTTATAGGCCTATGCTTTACAGTAAGTGTCTGACTTGTTGGCATTTCAACAGTGAAGAAACAGCATAGAGTTCACTTTTTTTAAATAACAGTAAATTAAAACAAGTCAAACATATATTCAAATGTTCATTACACTGTTGGCTATTACAGTTGTATCCAAATCTTTAAATTGTTGTCTCCTTTTCTTAAAGCTCACACAATCTTGTTCATATATATTTTTACTTTGTTGTTACAATACAGTCTGTGATAATTTCACTTCAGAAATAACCAGAATACACTCTTTATGGCTAAACTCCCACTCAGACTGTCTAGATATATCTAAGTGACCAACTCAAAGTGCATTTTGGATGCATATTTGTTGTCTGAAAGAGGCCTCAGTTGCTTTACACAATGGTTTTCATGGGATATTATGATGCAATAATTTGTGATAGTGTGAAAATTGTTGGAAGGTTCTACTGACATGATTCAGCAATATACAACAAGTGCCAATTCACAACAATTTAATCAAAGTATGATACATGCACAGCTACGTAACAAACCTGTGGTAAACCATCTCCACAAAAAAATAAGTGAATTTAACACCAAAGATGTATTCAAACTGTTTAAATCTACCTGTTCATTGAGAGCATATGAAAATAAGTTCATACCATGAATGTGATGTTATGTAGAAGATCTTGTAACATAAATTTTCAATTAATTTTGATTTTGCCATTGGTTATAATCATACACAACATTATAGCAAAGTTCTTGAGAAAAACTTAGTTTCCTTCCTGAGTTTTAAAGTATAATCATAGTATAAATAAACTTTTGTATCTCCATAAGAAAATAAATGCTTTAATTAACAAAGATGTATTTCCAACATTCAAGTGCAATATATATTTTTTTATATGTTAGTAATGTAAATGTATTTGGAAGAAGTGAAGAGGCATGTCACTTAAAGATTATTCATGTCTCTAGGAAATATTCAAAATACTTTTGGATTGATGTGGTAAATTTTGTTCCACCCTTGACTATCTCACATAGTGTAAAATTGTAAGAACTCAGCAGATGGGACCTTTATCAGCAGCCTCCATGGAAAATGGTGCATACCAGCGTGGATACAGTCACGTTCTCAGGTAATTATATTAAATCTCCATTTATATAAAAGTATAAATCACCATACATGTTATCATGTTCTTCAGTAATTTTTTATATCTACTTACAAGGGAATAGTTAATACCAGTGTGGATTCCACCATGATCTCAAGTGATTGCAATTAATTTTATTTCTATTTACAAGATAAATTGTATGTACCAGGGTAGATATAATGTTCTCACGTAACTGTTTTTATCACATTATAAGAAAAGTGATGCATTTCATGCTTACAGAATTAAGAAATAAGAGTTTAAATGAAAGTAACTAACAAAGGATTAACAATCATATTGACAAAAGTCTTAAAGTAATGGGGACAAAATAAACTGAAGAAGCAAAAATATAAAAGTTCTGAGGTTACATGGAGAATGGTACATATCATTGTGGATATCTTTGAAGTAATTGTTTTAATGTCTAATTACATGGAGAATGGTACATATCATTGTGGATATCTTTGAAGTAATTGTTTTAATGTCTAATTACATGGAGAATGGTACATACTGTGGATATCTTGAAGTAATTGTTTTAATGTCTAATTACATGGAGAATGGTACATATCATTGTGGATATCTTTGAAGTAATTGTTTTAATGTCTAATTACATGGAGAATGGTACATATCATTGTGGATATATTTGAAGTAATTGTTTTAATGTCTAATTACATGGAGAATGGTACATATCATTGTGGATATCTTTGAAGTAATTGTTTTAATGTCTAATTACATGGAGAATGGTACATATCATTGTGGATATCTTTGAAGTTATTGTTTTAATGTCTAATTACATGGAGAATGGTACATATTGTGGATATCTTTGAAGTAATTGTTTTAATGTCTAATTACATGGAGAATGGTACATATCATTGTGGATATCTTTGAAGTAATTAATTTTAATGTCTAATTACATGGAGAATGGTACATATTGTGGATATCTTGAAGTAATTGTTTTAATGTCTAATTACATGGAGAATGGTACATATCATTGTGGATATCTTTGAAGTAATTGTTTTAATGTCTAATTACATGGAGAATGGTACATATCATTGTGGATATCTTTGAAGTAATTGTTTTAATGTCTAATTACATGGAGAATGGTACATATCATTGTGGATATCTTTGAAGTAATTGTTTTAATGTCTAATTACATGGAGAATGGTACATATCATTGTGGATATCTTTGAAGTAATTGTTTTAATGTCTAATTACATGGAGAATGGTACATATCATTGTGGATATCTTTGAAGTAATTGTTTTAATGTCTAATTACATGGAGAATGGTAGATATCACTGTGGATATTTTTGAAGTAATTGTTTTAATGTCTAATTACATGGAGAATGGTACATATCATTGTGGATATCTTTTAAGTAATTGTTTTAATGTCTAATTACATGGAGAATGGTACATATTATTGTGGATATAATCTTTGAAGTAATTGTTTTATATGTCTAATTACATTGTGGATATCTTTGAGAATGGAGAATGGTACATATCATTGTGGATATCTTTGAAGTAATTGTTTTAATGTCTAATTACATGGAGAATGGTACATATCATTGTGGATATCTTTGAAGTAATTGTTTTAATGTCTAATTACATGGAGAATGGTACATATCATTGTGGATATCTTTGAAGTAATTGTTTTAATGTCTAATTACATGGAGAATGGTACATATCATTGTGGATATCTTTGAAGTAATTGTTTTAATGTCTAATTACATGGAGAATGGTACATATTGTGGATATTTTGAAGTAATTGTTTTAATGTCTAATTACATGGAGAATGGTAGATATCACTGTGGATATTTTTGAAGTAATTGTTTTAATGTCTAATTACATGGAGAATGGTACATATTGTGGATATCTTGAAGTAATCATTTTAGTGATTAATTACATGGAGAATGGTACATATTATTGTGGATTGTGGATATCTTTGAAGTAATTGTTTTAATGTCTAATTACATGGAGAATGGTATGTGGATATCTTTGAAGTAATCAATTACATGGAGAATGGTACATATCATTGTGGATATCTTTGAAGTAATTGTTTTAATGTCTAATTACATGGAGAATGGTACATATTATTGTGGATATAATCAATTGTGGATATCTTTGAATATCTAATTGTTTTAATGTCTAATTACATGGAGAATGGTACATATCATTGTGGATATCTTTGAAGTAATTGTTTTAATGTCTAATTACATGGAGAATGGTGGATATAATTACATGGAGAATGGTACATATCATTTGTTTTAATGTCTAATTACATGGATGGTATGTGGATATCTTTGAAGTAATTGTTTTAATGTCTAATTACATGGAGAATGGTACATATCATTGTGGATATCTTTGAAGTAATTGTTTTAATGTCTAATTACACATGGAGAATGGTAATTACATATTGTGGATATCTTTGAAGTAATTGTTTTAATGTCTAATTACATGGAGAATGGTACATATCATTGTGGATATCTTTGAAGTAATTGTTTTAATGTCTAATTACATGGAGTGGATATGAAGTATTGTTTTAATGTCTAATTACATGGAGAATGGTACATATCATTGTGGATATCTTTGAAGTAATTGTTTTAATGTCTAATTACATGGAGAATGGTACATATCATATTTTGAAGTTTTGATTGTTTTAATGTCTAATTACATGGAGAATGGTACATATCATTGTGGATATTTTGAAGTAATTGTTTTAATGTCTAATTACATGGAGAATGGTACATATCATTGTGGATATCTTTGAAGTAATTGTTTTAATGTCTAATTACATGGAGAATGGTACATATCATTGTGGATATCTTTGAAGTAATTGTTTTAATGTCTAATTACATGGAGAATGGTACATATCATTGTGGATATCTTTGAAGTAATTGTTTTAATGTCTAATTACATGGAGAATGGTACATATCATTGTGGATATCTTTGAAGTAATTGTTTTAATGTCTAATTACATGGAGAATGGTACATATCATTGTGGATATCTTTGAAGTAATTGTTTTAATGTCTAATTACATGGAGAATGGTACATACATGGAGAATGTCTAATTACATGGACATATAATTGTGGAATACATATCATTGTGGATATCTTTGAAGTAATTGTTTTAATGTCTAATTACATGGAGAATGGTACATATTGTGGATATCTTTGAAGTAATTGTTTTAATGTCTAATTACATGGAGAATGGTACATATCATATGTGGATATCTTTGAAGTAATTGTTTTAATGTCTAATTACATGGAGAATGGTACATATCATTGTGTGGATATCTTTGAAGTAATTGTTTTAATGTCTAATTACATGGAGAATGGTACATATCATTGTGGATATCTTTGAAGTATTGTTTTAATGTCTAATTACATGGAGAATGGTACATATCATGTGTGGATATTTTTACATGAAGTAATTGTTTTAATGTCTAATTACATGGAGAATGGTACATATTGTGGATATCTTGAAGTAATTGTTTTAATGTCTAATTAATGGAGAATACATGGAGAATGGTAATTGTTTTAATGTCTAATTACATTGTGGTGGATATCTTTAATTGAAGTAATTGTTTTAATGTCTAATTACATGGAGAATGGTACATATCATTGTGGATATCTTTGAAGTAATTGTTTTAATGTCTAATTACATGGAGAATGGTACATATCATTGTGGATATCTTTGAAGTAATTGTTTTAATGTCTAATTACATGGAGAATGGTACATATCATTGTGGATATCTTTGAAGTAATTGTTTTAATGTCTAATTACATGGAGAATGGTACATATCATTGTGGATATCTTTGAAGTAATTGTTTTAATGTCTAATTACATGGAGAATGGTACATATCATTGTGGATATCTTTGAAGTAATTGTTTTAATGTCTAATTACATGGAGAATGGTACATATTATTGTGGATTGTGGATATCTTTGAAGTAATCGTTTTAGTGTCTAATTACATGGAGAATTGGTACATATCATTGTGGATATCTTTGAAGTAATTGTTTTAATGTCTAATTACATGGAGAATGGTACATATCATTGTGGATATCTTTGAAGTAATTGTTTTAATGTCTAATTACATGGAGAATGGTACATATCATTGTGGATATCTTTGAAGTAATTGTTTTAATGTCTAATTACATGGAGAATGGTACATATCATTGTGGATATTACATTTGAAGTATATTTTGTTGTTTTAATGTCTAATTACATGGAGAATGGTACATATCATTGTGGATATCTTTGAAGTAATTGTTTTAATGTCTAATTACATGGAGAATGGTACATATCATTGTGGATATCTTTGAAGTAATTGTTAATTACATGGAGAATGGTACATATCATTGTGGATATCTTTGAAGTAATTGTTTTAATGTCTAATTACATGGAGAATGGTACATATCTTTGAAGTAATTGTTTTAATGTGTTTATATATCTTTGTAATTGTTTTAATGTCTACATGGAGAATGGTACATATCATTGTGGATATCTTTGAAGTAATTGTTTTAATGTCTAATTACATGGAGAATGGTACATATCATAATGTTTTAATGATATCTTTGTTTTAATGTGATATCTTTGAAGTAATTGTTTTAATGTCTAATTACATGGAGAATGGTACATATCATTGTGGATATCTTTGAAGTAATTGTTTTAATGTCTAATTACATGGAGAATGGTACATATCATTGTGGATATCTTTGAAGTAATTGTTTTAATGTCTAATTACATGGAGAATGGTACATATCATTGTGGATATCTTTGAAGTAATTGTTTTAATGTCTAATTACATGGAGAATGGTACATATCATTGTGGATATCTTTGAAGTAATTGTTTTAATGTCTAATTACATGGAGAATGGTACATATCATTGTGGATATCTTTGAAGTAATTGTTTTAATGTCTAATTACATGGAGAATGGTACATATCATTGTGGATATCTTTGAAGTAATTGTTTTAATGTCTAATTACATGGAGAATGGTACATATTGTGGATATCTTTGAAGTAATTGTTTTAATGTCTAATTACATGGAGAATGGTACATATCATTGTGGATATCTTTGAAGTAATTGTTTTAATGTCTAATTACATGGAGAATGGTACATATCATTGTGGATATCTTGAAGTAATTGTTTTCATGTGTAGTTACATGATGAATAATATTTACCATTGTGGATTTCTTCAGGTAGTTGTTCCCCTCATTCTGGATTCCTGTGATTGTTGAGGGGACCTCCCAGGGGAGGTTCTGTTCTTTTAGTTTACCTCTTTTGGGATCTAAAGATCCACCAACATGTGTGTTGTGCATGGTGACCCATGAAGAGGAGGAGAAGATCCTGATGGTTGAGGGGTCCAACCCTAACATACCACTGTGGCCTTGAATTCCTGTAGATGGGCAGCCTTGGGGTGGCTCCCCTTGGGTCAGTTGGCTGGTTCACTTGGCCTAGGGTTAACCAAGTACCAGTGTTGGATGTTCTCAGCAGGTGTTGTGGACATTGTACCTGATGCTGGTGTTTGGGTATAGTGCTCATGAAACCCTGGTGTTGCTGCAGTGTTCTTGTTTGGCATTGTAATGCATCCACTCATAGGGCTTTATGGTGGGTGGGGACAGTGGACACCGAAAAATTCATTTTTTATTATGGACCATCCAAATAAAAAAGTTAACCAAAATAGTGAAAACAGTTTATGAGTAAACAATCACATCTTGAAGATTCTGAACAGCAATCTTTAACATTTGTAACTTCTGTACCTTATTTTATTATACTACATTTTCTTTCAGACAAACCTTTAGGGCAAATGTCTCCCTTTTCATTCAGAAGGGACCAGAAGGTCTCACTGGCTCTCCAAAGTTGGTCAGAAGGATTCGCTCTTGTGACATATTGGTAGAAATATCCACATCTCGAGCACAGTGAATTCCTCTTACATTCCAAGGCAATATACCTATTGAGGTTATGCCTCATTCAACTCTGAATTCGTAACAAGAAGTTATTGTTGATAGGGATTTGAAGAACATCCTGAGTCAGAGATTCCCACTGGTTTCTCCCACCACAAGGAGTTTCTTCAGTAAGGTGTATCTCCACTCCCAAAGATGGAATTTTGATGCCGATCAATGTCCTCATTTTAACATTTACATCACAGCATCCACCTGCTACCAACAAGGCAGGTTATTTTAACTGCAAGGTACGGCCATACATTCCAAACCCTCTCGGATAGTTCCAGTGTCAGCCATTTGATCACTCGGAGACGTCATGTCTTGGTTCCTTGACATGTGCTCGTTGCAGTGGCAAGGATTATGGTGTCTATGAGTATGAAACAGACCCTTGTTGCATCACTTGCAATGGCTCTCACCCATCTTACTTTTATTCTTGCCCTAAATGGTTGGAAGGAATAAAAGGTGGTACAGTGTTTAAAGACGATTCAAAACATTACTTGCCCTGAGGCTTGAAAATTGCTATCTACCACTTTATGTTGGACTTATGCTGATGCACTTCATTCCACTACTACAGTGGGAGTGCAGACAGATCTCTCTGTACCTCCAAAAGAATCATTCTCAAAACAAACAGAAAGTCTTCTGACATCCATGGTTAAAAAAGTTAATGAATCAATGTCAACACCCATCTTTGTCTCTGACATTAATTTCAGCAAACCCCAATATCTGCTTCCTTTGGTTTTGGTTACACTTTCTTCTCCTTTCCCAAGGTGCAAAATGATCATTTGTTTGCACCCTAAGTCACTGGAATCCTCTTCTAACAACAAAGACTTGCCCAATCAACCCAGGGTAGGATCCATTGAGGTTGGTAAACCTCCCTCGAATAAAGACAATAAAGAAATAAAACATGGTCTGCACCCAATTTGCCTACACATAAATAAAAGTAGCCACCTTGATACAATGGAACTGTTGAAGTTTACATTCTAATCTGGGTGACATCAAAACACTTATTTCTTCCTACCATCCTGTATGTCTTTCCTTGCAGGAAATCTTTCTGAAACTTGCTGATACAATCACCTTTCAGCAGTTTTCTTTGTACAGAAATGACAGGCTGTGTGATGGACAAGTGCATGGAGGGGTAGCACTGTTGGTTGATCAGCATGTGCTTACCCTGTCTTTGTTACTCAACACACCCTTGGAGGCTGTAGCCATTTGTGTTTCTTTATGTCGTACCATCACTGTTTGTTCTCTCTACCTGTTGCTTAGAGAGACCTATGATCAATCAGACCTTGATGCTCTCATTAAACAGTTGCCATCTCCATTTTTAATGCTGGGGGGCTTTAATGGAAATCGTCCCCTCTGAGGAAGTGCTGATATTGATGGGAGGGTCACTGTAGAGTGTATGCTCTCTGATCACAACTTTTCTCTCTTCAATAGTGGTTCTTATACTTATTTTCATGCATCTAGTCAGTTCTTTACTGCTTTTGATCTCTCCATTTACTCCCCTTCACTATTCTCCCACTTTTCGTGGAGGGTTGACAATAACCCATGCAGCAGTGATAATTTTTCTACAATTTTGAGAGAGACTGGCTGTGGTCAATGCCACCCAACCCATGTGCACCAATGGAAAAAGGATCAAGCAAACTTGCTCTCTTCTACTGTTCTTACAGAACTTGATCCTGCCATCATCTGTATGCCATCAATAGACGACTGTGTGACAGCAATAACTGACTGTATTGTACAGAAAGCTGCTCAAAGTATTCCTAAAGCCTTGACATGTTTTTCACAATATCATCATCTGTGGTGGAATCTTGCCTGCCACATGGCACAGAAGACTCAAAAATGGACGTGGGATACTTTTCAAAGGTATCCCACATTCTCGAATCGCATCGCTTCCAACAGGCCCGTGCACATGCTTGGTGGGTAATATGTCAAAGCCAGAAGGACTCTTGGATTAAGTTCACAACCAACATATCTTTTATCACCAGTTGGGCAGAGTAATCACTTCTTTCCTTTGAGCTGATTGTCTCTGTGACTATAATCGTCCCCTTACACTGGCTCTTCATCAGTCTGTCAGTACATTCGGTTGGATCTGATGATGTGCACAATGAAATGCTGTGCTATCTCTCTCCTGCTTCTCTTGCTGTTTTTCTGATTGTTTTCAACCAGATCTGGCAGGAGAATGTTTTCCTGATGCCTGGCACTGAGCTATATTCCTATCTTTCTCTAAGCCTGGGAAGGATCCGAAGATTCCTTCAAACTACCATCCAATTGCTTTGATGAAATGTCTCTGTAAGACCTTAGAGAGGATGGTTAAAGCTCGTCTTGTTTGGTTCCTTGAAGAAAATAACCTCCTCTCGCCCACCTAGTGTGTGTCCTAATGACAGTGCTCCACCATGGACCACTTGATTCGACCTGAAACATTAATCAGAGAAGCTTTTCTCAAATGACAAAATCTTGTATCAATATTCTTTGATATTGAGAAGGCTTGTGACACAACATGGAGGTATGGCATTTCGCGAGACCTCCATATATATGGGTTACTTGGCCATTTACCCATGTTTATTAAAAAATTTTTAATGGACAGGTGATTCCAAGTTCATGTGGGTTCAACACATTCCCGTTTTTATCTACAGGAACTTGGAGTTCTTCAGGGCTGTATTTTGAGTGACACATTTTTCAGTATAAAGATTAATGCCATCACTGAACTACTCCCTCTTACTGTTGCATACAGTCTCTATGTCAATGACTTTCACATTTCATGTCAATCATCAAACATGCAGTATATTGAGCGACAGCTACAAACTGCCCTCAATTGTTTTCTGAAGTGGATCACTGCAAACAGTTTTAATTCTCTCTCTCTAAAACTGTTTGTATGCACTTTTGCCACCAATGGGGTATTCACCCTGATCCTGAACTCAATATTGGTGAAGTTGTGCTAACTGTGGTCCCTGAAACAAAGTTCTTTGGGCTTATCTTTGACTGTAAGCTGAGCTTCATAACACACATCAAGCAGCTACAGGTCAAATGTACAAGAGCACTGAACATCCTCCATGTCCACTCTTTCACATCTTGGGAAGTGGATCAATGTTCTTTGCTAAAGATATATCAGGCTATTACTTGATCAAAACTAGAGTATGGATCACTGGTCTATGGCTCTGCCAGCACCTTGGCCTTCAAGATCATCATCAGGGACTTCAGCTCTGCACCAGGGCTTTCAGCACTTCCCCTGTTCATAGCTTATACGTAGAATCTCATGAACCTTCTTTGCAACTGTCTTTACTGTATGCTTCAAAACTTCAGTCCTTACCATAACATTCCACCTGGGATTATGTTTTCCTTCCTCAGTGGGCCATGCTTTTGCAAAATAGACAATCAGCCATTGCTCCTTTTGGCCTTTGTATCCAAGTACAGTTGGATGAATTGGGTCTATCCTTGGATAACATTTGCTGTATCCACTGGTCAGCTCATCCTACCATGGCTTATTACAGTCCCAAGATGTAACCTTTCTTTAAGTCATCTGAGAAAAGCAGACACTCCTGATTGGAAATACTGTATGTTATTTGCAGAACATCTTTCAAACCACCCTTCCATTCCTATTTATACAGATGGTTCAAAATCAGGTGACTCTGTGGGCTCAGCCATGGTTTGGTGGTTGTGCACAAAATCCTCTCTACAGTTTCTGTGTTCACTGCTGAACTGTATGTCATTTCTCTTGTCCTGTATCACACAGAAGCTAAGCAGTACTCAAATTGTACTATTTATACTGACTCGCTTAGTTCTCAACTGATCCTTGAATTGTTTTATCTTAGTTCTTACTGATATTCAAAATCGACTGGCCCATTTCTCTTTAACATCTACTTCTGTTCAGTGTTTCTAGATACTGGGCCACATTGGTATTTGCAGGAACGAGCTTGGTGACACTGCAGATAAATCTGTCTGCTCTGGCTCTATCACTGCTGTTTCTGTTCCATACGTGGACTATGGTCCTGTATTCAAGGCTCAGCTTCATGCCAGTTAGCAGTCGACTTGGAGTGAGCAACGTGAAAACAAGCTTTTCTAAATAAAACGTGCTATTGGACTTTGGCTATCTTGCTTTCTTAAGGACCAGAAATGGAAAGAGGAAATTGTCCTAACTAGACTACACATTGGTCACAGTTTTTAATTCATCGTTTTCTTTTATCTGGGACTGATGCACCAATGTATTGTCTGTTACATTAAGCCACATTTTACTGTTTTGGTGTCATTACGACTTAATTATGGCACCATTTTAAACATGTTTTGTCCCAAGGTTTATTTGTTAGATATTGTTATTGGCGATGGTGACATTGTCCACCTTTGAAATGTTTTTAGTTGTTTAAAGTCTATTAATCTTTTTAATGCTATTTAAGTTTGTTTTTGTTGTTTTTTACTTTATATATTAGACATTTTTTGATGTGATTCACTTTTAAGAATCAAAGTACATCTAGTTCGATCTAAAATTAGAAAATGGCCATAACATCCAATAACTTGAAACCAGGAATGGAAAGGCCAACTTCAGGTGACTAATGCTACTTTTTAACTACCTGTTGGTCATTCTGGCAAGTTATGATAATTATAATTATGCTATAAAAAGTCCTTCACAACTTGTATTACTGTAGTTTTCTTCTTACTGCTGTAGACTAGATGTAAAAGTTGGATTTAATGCTATTTGTGTTTTAATTCAAAATGTAACTTTGTTTTGTTTTATTTTAATTTCCTTTAATGAATTTTAATAATTTTACTTTACTTTTAACTTTTAACCAGATGTTTGGTGCACATAGCCTGGTTGCTAGAACACCAAATCAACCAGCCATCCATGTAATTGTTTCCATGTCTAGTTGCATGGAAATGTTACATTATATTTGGGGTATCATCATATCATCAGATATTATTCTTTTATCTTAGTAACAGTGAATTAGAAGTATGTTTTTTATTATGCTGCTTTCAGCTGTGTTTTCTTTTCATGCTAAAAAATGTTTAAATGGTTTAGAAAGATATTTAACATGATTCTCTATCTCAGTTGTGTTTTTCTTTTGTTTTTACTTTTTTATATATATATATACTAGTTTTTCTGTATTCGTCAGACACTGAAATGTAGTTTGTTAAGATTTTAGGGAGTATGTGTTTGTTTTTCTTCCAGACTACACATGTTGACAGATATGGAGAAAGCAGTCTAAGTTTTTACAGGTCTCTGCCCTTCATTTCAAGGAAGCTACTCCTCAGTCAGTAGATTGAACTCCACTCTTAGAAGAGTGGAGAGGAAGAAGAAAATTGGTTCAAGTATGTGTTTCAGGTTTTACTTTTATTGCAAATAGAATATATAAAACTGCAGTCTCAAAAGCTAGGAATGATTTTTTTATCTAATGATATTGATAATTTAACTTATAGTTTGTATACATTACTGATTATTTCTTTAAAGCTTTAAAGATACCAAATGAGATGTGAAGAGAAAAATAGAAAGCACTTATCATTCTTGTTTTAAAAAAAAAGTGTCTCATTATATATCGGGAGCAGCTACTCTAATGATAAGAACTTCAACATTTATATCTTTGATATTGTACATTTTTTAGGTACGAGAACACATTTCTGAGTTTAAAAACATAAATTGTTTAAAGCAGATTATACAATATAAATAATAAAGAATCATTTAATGATCATATACACAAACGTTTTAAAATAATTAGTATACTAATAATCAAAGTCTACATTAAAACAAAGATTAAAATTTTATTAATCTAACCTTGAACAGGCACTTATAGTTCTGTTTGTCTCTCTAGAAATAATTAAAAGTAATATAGAAATGAAATTTACTGAAATACCATGACCCAAACTTAAAGATATACCATTTTAATTATAACAACTGTTTCATTGGTTTTCATATAATATTTGTCTATTTTTACTTAATTCTTTATTTTAAAGGCTAAAATTTAGATGAATTATATTTTATGATTATAAATGTTTGTTAATTGTATTTAACTTCCCTTTAAACAGTACTTAGTAGAGGAGATCTTGAATTAGAAATAATATTTTGTATTCATGAGTGTTTTTTTTTTTACTTCTTTGTTTTACAGTCCTCACTTCATTATCAGGAACCTCTTCTTAATCTGTACCGGGTTCTCCTTACAATAGCCAAGAACCACATTCCTGAGCAGACCAAAAAGATTGATTACGAAATCGTAACTTGCTGGTTACAAAGTGCAAAACTTGCCAGAAAGTAGGTTTTATTACACTGCAAATAAATTCTTGTAATCACCTCATCTGTACTGTTCCTTTAACTTTTCAGTCAATTATTAATCTGATCTATTCTTTCATTAATATCATATAGTAACATACATTTCTCTGAAATGTGTATGGAGTATTTCAGAGGCATCAGACCTGGAGGTGTTGTAACATCCCCACTTTTACATATTTTACATGCATAGCAACTGTAAATTATTATATCAATTTTCTGGTGAGGACATGCCCTAAATCTTTACAGACTTAGCTGACTTTGACAGCAGGGGGAAACACTTTTAGCAGCTTCTTATACTTTAAATTCCTCGTTGTACATTTTATGCGTGTCTAGTCAAGCACTCCACCTATTTCTCTCCTTCCTGCACCACTAATACTGAAGATATCACATTGAAAAGTTCCTAAACCTGTCAGTGCATGCATGTAGAAGTTATTACTCATTTCTAATTCTTTGTAAGACATTATTGAGCTTTTATGTACATTCTCACAGAGAGAATATTATATAATGTGTTTATGGGGTATCATTTTCTTCTAACACTTTGTTCACATTAACAGAATCATTAATGTTTATTAAAATATTTTAATTTATAATCACAGTAAAGTTATATATTAGTCTCACAATTTATACAAGTAGCACACCTTGGTTGTAAGCTTCTGATGAAAATTTAAACTAAATGCAGTTTTAAAAAAAACAAATTCGTAATCCAGTTTACTGAGTTAAGTTGGGGGAGTATTTCTCATCAAAATCTGACTTTTTGATTCTGTTGTTAGTGTCACATAGTAAAATGTTAAAGAAATAATTTATGATCCATGATGGTGAGAAAACCTGCTACATAGAGTTTTTCTCTGCCCATACCAGCCGTTTTTACATATATATTTTAATTATGCATTGTCACTTTAGCCTAAAATTATGTCAAGTTAAAAGACATGTATTATTTGTAACCCAGTTATAAGTTTTCAAAGAAAACTTCATATTTAAAATGATTCTATCTTCATAGGTAAGGTCCATAAGTTTTATACAGGAATGATCAAACAAAAGAGGACATTACAAACCAAATCATACTGTTTCAAAAATAATTTTGTTTACCATCTGGCATTGCTTTTATTTCTCTTTTTGTCAACAGTATGATAATGGAGATTTAAATGTGTGCCATTACTCAGAATATTGTAAGAACCATTGAACTTTGTCTAGAATAGATTATTTTTGAAGTAGCTTAATTTTTAGGGATTAGCTTGATACCAGAGTAGCAAAATGTCCAAAATCGTGAGGGTACAGACCTCAAACTTTACAGAAATATGGAGGCCTACTGATGGATGTAATGAAACTAAAGCTTGTTTCAGTTGATCTGATAGATATTTGATTATGTTCTTCTATCTCAGATTTTCTGTACATAAGTAAATAAATACAACATACATGTTTCAGGGGACTGTAAGTCTGGCATAAGAGGTGATGAGGATAACATTTTGTGTGTGTGGATTGACATGGTTCTTGTGCAGAACTGGGTTTGAATATGAAAATGATATTGTATTGATAATTTGACAATTACCCCACTAGCAGTTTTCTGAACTTTAAGGTGGAATTATTCTGTGGCATGGTGGGCTTTTATAATAGATTACTTTTACCAGTTACTGTGTATCTCTTATATTTCTGAATTCTAGTGTTTTTAGTCTTGATGTTTCTACAGCATATTGGAATCCACAGAAGATGCTGTATATGATCTCTCTCTGTTAGGTGATTTGATGCAAATTAATTACAGTTGTTTTTGGCTTCTAAATGCTTTTCTGACTTAATATTGTGTACATATCCTGTATATGTGTTTTTAGAGAAATCTCTGACATATAGTTTTCTTCTTAGAGTAATGCTAAAATAATAGGACTTGAACCCCATATAACAAAAGGTAATACGAATAAATGTATACATCTGGTTACTACTGATATCATACATAATCTACCTAGGATATCAATCAATCTAAACTTGTATACCCCTATTGAAAATATTCAAACACAGAGAATGAGTCAATGATTTTGTTGGAGTGCTGCAGCTCATGTTGCCAAATAGTTGTGCTCTGTCTAACGATTGTACATCTTGACAATATTCTGACAGCACAGTCTCCATTACAGAAGGCTCTTTCATGCAACTGTCATGTAGAAATTACATCTGAAACTTGATAATTAGGCTTTTCAGCTCGTAATCTACAGATTACAGGATTGAACCTCATTACTGAACATGTTTGCCCTCTCAGCTGTGGGAACATTATATATTGTGACAGTCTGTCCCACTATTCAGTCTGACAAAGGTTAGTGGTGGATGGTATTGGCTAATTGCTTTCTATATAATTCATCACTCAAAATTAGAGAAGGCTAGTGCAGATGGCTCTTGTGTAGCTTTGCATAAACATTCAACAACGAGTCTCAGGACACCATGCTTTCTATAATTGATTTAATTTATGGGGACATTAGTTTCTCAGTGCTTGTTTTGGAAGTTTGTTAGCACAGGAATCTGTAAGTGCTGTATCTAGGTTTGTTTTTTTTATGATAATAAATGCTCTTTGTTTTAACTAGTATATTTTTATAGCCACTTCAAGTTCTTGACATGCTTGAAGCTTTCATGTGTTCATCAACTAATCTTGTGCATATTAATAGCTTGTATTCAAGTTCACTGCTAAAGTCCAGAACTGGTACTAGATTTGAATCATTAGAATAAATATTATATTTGATAGTAATTCATCTGATAACTGTAGAATTAGTACCATACACTAAGTGAAGAATTTATTTAAGAATGAGTTGTAATTAAATTATCTCATTAGATTTAACTGTTATTAAAAACTAAGAAGTATCTGTGTAATAATTAATTGCATAATTATATTAATTATGTAATAATTAATTGCACTATTATATTGCATACATTATGATTAGAACCCATTAACTGTACAATGAATCATGTCCATTAATTTTCAGAATAGTATTTTCAACCTGTGTTTTTTAGAAGTGGTCATCAACAGAGGGCTTATAGTTGTCTGCTAGAAGCTTCAGTATTAAACATACCTGAGACATTTGTGGAAAAGTCTAAGTGGCACTGGAATAAAGTAAATATAAATCTCAGTGGTAATATTTTTTGTAATTATTAAAGCAGATACTGTTCTTAGTTTGTAAAACTTTTGATGAAATTATTTAAAGTACCTCTTTTAATATTTTGAAATGCCAAAATTGTGAAATTGGAAGCTCCAGGATTTTGCTGTGATTTAAAATTTTGAACTATTATGTTATAATGTAGTAAATTTGAAAATTATTAATTTATAAATGTCACTTTTTTTAAACTTTGAAACTGTTAAATTATGAACATTGTATGTTCTAAATGTATACATTTGGAAGTACAAGATTCTGGAACTTAAAAGCATTAAGAATTTAACCTTGAAGTGAAAAATTTTTATATTTGAGGCAGTAAAAAATGTTTTCTCATCAAACACCATAACATTTGGTATTTCTAAACTGTAATATTTACTTTGAATCTGAGTTTTTGTGAAGATTATAATGATGAATTTGTAATTAACAAAAATGTTACAGCAGTCTATTTATTTTGGCACTTTACTGGCAAATTTTAGTGTTTAGTTATAACAGTTTTCTGTCAACTTGCATTTTTTGAACTAATAGTAAATAAATAAATTTTATTTATGCATATGATTGTTATCTCAAATTAGAACCACATCAGTGCAGTATTAGTATCTTATACCTCTTAAAAAAGAAACAATTAGTTCAAATGTGAGTTGCATTACATCAAAAATAAAATTTCCAAAATATATTTATATCTTCTTACCTTACAGTTATTATTCAGCTGCTATGTTTTTTTTCCTTTGTCCATCTAAGTATAGGTCTGATTTTTTTCTCCCTTGCTCCAGTGTTTTATTTCACCTTTAAATCTATCTCATTACACTTTTCACCTACATCAATGTGACCTCTGTTTTAAAACTGTATATAAGCATTTCTTAACAGGTGCATGTAGTACAGTTGTTGAATATATTTTATGCATTTTTTCAGGTTATATATTTGACTTTCGTGAAGTAAAAAAAAAATTGTTTGGTATGTACGTTTACAGCTTGAATTCATGAATTAATGTATCCAGCATGGAAACAAATTAGGCCTCTCCTATCTCACCTCTGATATATAACATTGCTCCCAAATTGGGAAAGGAGTCGCTCTTAGTTGAGGCTGTCCATGACCTTATCTGTAGTAAGGTGGAAACATAGGTTTGATGTGGTGGTCTCCAGGGGACTGTGATGCTGAACTTTTAGGTGATCCTGGACATTCTGGAGATAATTTAGATTTGCTTTTTCTTGTGCCTTCCTTTCATCTGTTTGCTTCTAATGAGGCTAATTTTGATCACCTTTACCAACTTCTTTTCTTTACTTAGTTCATTCAGTGTGTCATGTTTTTTGTCATTACTTGGTGGGTTTTCCTTGGGGGTGGAAAGGTCTGAAGGTGAGTACTTAGTCCTCCCTCCATTCCCTGATACTGAGGCTCATATAAGAGATGTTTATTGCTCAGTTTTGTAAAGGGACAGCTATGTCTTGTCTGCCATGTTTGTCAGAACAGCATGTTTAACTCATTATCATGAGGTAGATACACGTTTAGACTCTCAGAGAATAGATCAGCTCCTGAAAATGTGAAGTTCCATAAAGAAGTTTATGCTTAATCTGAATATATCACAGTTTTGTAGGATTTGTTTGACCTTAACTAACACTGTAATATTTACTGTATGGACACTTTTTTTTCTCCTCATTTCAGTTGTCGACTTCAACACTTTCCTGAATTTCGTGGCTGGTATTTCATTGAAACATATTAGAGGGCATTTGTCTACTTACTGACAACCTCCATGTGTTATATGAGTCCTTTTCTCAAACTCTTGATTTTGCAGGCATTCCAGACCCTTCATATTCAAGGGCTTATGTCACCCATCTGCATTCGTCTTAGTTGTTGGTTGCTTGACTTTCCTCAGCTCTTACAGGAGGTCTAGTTCCAATGTTGTCCTGACCCTAACAACAACCCCTTGTTTCATCATTACTTACAATATTTTATGCCCTTATCTACAGGGTTCCATGTTCAATTGATTGGAGTATTGCCAGCAGTGTAAATGACTACTGTATTCCTTTGTGTCCTGTGGGGACTCATCTACATTAATTTTTGTACATGTAGAAAACCTTTACCACAGATCCATGGGTACTACAGGCCCTTGCATCAGAATTGATCATTCATTTCTCATATCCACTACCATTTTTCATCATCTTATAGTATTTCATTTCCTGCAAGTCCTCAAATGTTTTACCTTCATTCCATCCATGGTTATCAGAGATGTGTTGGTCATTGGAGTGATTGAGAGAGTTGTTTCAGTTCTTACTAAGGTTTATTTCTGTATATTTGTTGTGCCCATATTGTCATCAGTCTTTTCATTTAAATCAATTCCTAAATCTTCCACAGTTCACGGTGGAGTCATTCCTCATTCTATATTGGTGTTTTTTTGTTGGGAATGTTGTTGACCATGTTTAATGTTGCTAATGCCTATCTACACATTTCCATGGTGAAGTCATCCTGCTACTATCTATGTTTTGTGCACAAGGGTTTGGTGCTGCAGGTCATCTCTCTGCCCTTTAAACTCACACTGGTTCCATATGTTTACAGTTTATAGTTCATGTTATTTTCTTTACCCTATCTCAAAATGGAATCAGTCAATATTAGCTATCTCGTAAGCACCAGAAAAAAACAACCAAAAAAGCACCCATCTTTTCTTTCCAGAATGACTTCAAATTGTAACATAAACCTACATTCTTTTATCCCAAGAAGTTTTAAGCTCATAGCAGAATAAATCTACTTATAATTAAACCATTATCCCACCATTATAAGATGTTAATCACCTGGGAAACATGCAGCTCACGTTACATTAATAAATTAAATTTACTCGTGAGTTGCTTGCTCATGAAAAAATATTATTATTACTTATTTTGCCTAAACTAAACTAAAAGGATCCTTTTAGTGTAGTTTAGTTCAGACAAATTAAGTAATATTTTTTTCATGAGCAAGCAACTCACAAGTAATGTAATTCATTAATGTAACGTGAGCTGCATTTTTCCCAGGTGATTAACATCTCATTATGGTGGGTTAGTGGTTTAGTTATAAGTAGGTTTATTCTGCTATGAGCTTAAAACTACTTGGGATAAAAGAATGTAGGTTTATCTTACAATTTAAGTCATTCTAGAAAGAAAAGATGGGTACTTTTTGGTTGTTTTTTCTGGTGCTTACAAGGTATCTAAAATTGACTGATTTCATTTTGAGATAGGGTAAAGAAAATAACATGAACTATAAACTTTTACTGGAACAAAAATTGTTTGAAATGTATTACTTAGGAGATTATAGGGACTACACAAAGGAAATTTGAGATTCTTGAGGTGACAAAAGTATTTTTTTTTTTATTTTAATATGAAAATTACTTTGCCTGTGGACTATTCAAAGTAAATGCTCAATAAATTCGTGAAAAATCTCCATTGTATTTTTTTTTAATTCTTCACTAAAGATATGATTTTTGTATGTGAATGACTTGGAATGTTAACTGAAAGTATGCCAAATTTTGTGAGGACAGATACACTGTATTGAAAATTAGAAGTATTAAATATAAAAAGAGTAGAAATGAGTGCAAAGAGGTCTTGTGGTCAGTCAAGTCAACCAAGCCCATGTTGAGAGAGTTAACAATGGTATTTCTTTTTTGGGTATTTTAACAAAAGCAAAAATACATAATAAGTGCTTCATTTTTAACTTTTCTAATGGTAAGTTATGATTTAAGAAAGCTGAAGTTTTCCATTCTCATTTCAAAATATCTAATATTTTTGTTAAATATATACTGCCTTTGTTACACTGTTAAATCCTCCAGAGTTTTAATAGTTTATTCAACTGTAAAATTTGAAGCTTCAGTCTGATCAAATAATGTAAAATATTATTCCATCACCCTAAACTATTGGTATCTTCTCCTTCCATCTGGGTTATTAGTGTGTAGATATAAAATCATAATGTAGATTGGGTGTTTTGAATAAATTCAAATCTGAATACTGTGGTAGTTCCATCTCTGTATAAATTTTGCTTAGGACCACATGAATAATATAGAGCATATGAAATAATTTAAGATAACTAAGTTCATTTATTGTAATACCACTTTTTGTTATCTTTATTAGGCAACATTAATGCTTGCCAAATATAGTGAAGAATCGGCCGTCTTGGAGAGTAATGCCCTTATTCTAATGTACCGAGATGTGGTTGCCATTCAGCCTGAATGGGAAGAAGGTCACTTCCATTTAGCCAAGTATTATGACCGAGTTATGACTACATTAGAGAAATCAGAAAAGAAAAGGTGTGTGTGCCTAGGTTGTTTATTTCACAAAATATTTTATTGCTAAATTTCTTACACAGTATAAGTATATGTTTTTTCACACTCAGAATTTTTTCTTCATCGAACAAATTCATCATTATATCATATACATCTATGCTGAATGACTTTGCTTGACAATTTCAGGGTTATGTTGCATTTTACAAACACTGTTGAATTAACATCTTCTGATAAATTTTACTATTTTTTCCTTTAAATCTAATTTGTCTTTATATTTTTTATGTTTAACATTTTCTATACAAGCACCCTTTTCTGCACTTTGCAACCCTTTTACAGAATATCATGATAGTAGTATGAACATCTTCAAATAAAGATGGTCACAAATAAAGTTAATAAATCAAATGTTAAAAACATGTAATATTATGTCAGTTTGAGTTCTTAATTTTATACAGTATGAAAATTGTGATGTCTACTCCCTAAGTCTCCTCTCTAATTAATTTACTATCCCTTCAAGGAATATGGAACTGATGTAAATTACTTATTATAATATTGTTACTACTCAGGCAAAGCATAATTTTTGTAGTGATTAACC
>NW_027467782.1:30749409-30843834 GCF_004210375.1 Tachypleus tridentatus
CATAATACCTTATATCTTTCACAGTAAACACAGTTGCACATGATACCTTATATCTTTCACAGTGAACACAGTCACACGTGATGCTTTATATCTTTCTTCTATATCTTGTCACACATAATACCTTACATCTTTCACAGTCTTGCACATAATACCTTATATCTTTCACAGTAAACACAGTCTGCATTGATACCTTATATCTTTCACATGAAACACAGTCACACGCGATTACCTTATATCTTTCACATTAAACACAGTCACACACGATACCTTTATATCTTTCACATTAAACACAGTCACGCATAATACTTATATCTTTCACAGTAAACACAGTTGCACATGATACCTTATATCTTTCTTCTACATTGAACACAGTCAACCACAGATACTTATATCTTTCTTCTATATCTTTCACACTAAACACAGTCTTGCATAATACCTTATATCTTTCACACACTAAACACAGTCACACATGATACCTTATATCTTTCACATTGAACACAGTCACACACTTTATATCTTTCTTCTATATCTTTCACACTAAACACAGTCTTGCATAATACCTTATATCTTTCACAGTAAACACAGTCACACGTGATACCTTATATCTTTCACATTAAACACAATCACACATAATGCCTTATATCTTTCACAGTAAACACAGTTGCACATAATACCTTATATCTTTCACAGTGAAACAGTCACAACGTTATACTTTATATCTTTCTTCTATATCTTTCACACTAAACACAGTCTTGCATAATACGTTATATCTTTCACATTAAACACAGTCACACATAATACCTTGTATCTTTCACAGTAAACACAGTTGCACATGATACCTTATATCTTTCACAGATAAACACAGTCACACGTTTACTGTGAAAGATATAAGGTATCACATATGGTATTGTGTGTATTTATTGTTATTTTTATTTCTCCACTTCCTAACGTTTTTCTTTCTTTCTGGAACTGAAGTTTTTCATGCTGTGTTTATGACTGTTTTCTTATGTAAAGTACACATTTTTTTCTTTTTTGTAGGACTGTGCATCTTATGCACTGCAGGAAACCTTACAGATATATACTTGTCAAAGTGGAGGTTGTCACAAATTGTGAGACCAAGTGGTAGTCTTTGGAACAGGTTTTCAGAAGAGGTTCAAGAAATTTTGGTACCTTTGCAGCACTCTAGGTATGTATTTTATTTTTATTATAATGAAATTTAGACAGTAATTTTCAGTTATTTTCTTTCTTATCAATTTTTTTCTAACATTGTTCATTGTGTTATGTTTTCTTTTATCTTTACTGTGTTATAAAACATTACAATTCAACAGTATTTTAGCATAGTTTAAACATTAAAAACTCAATTTTTTTTAATATTTCACATAAACTGAAAAGTTATTTGAATATTGAAGTTGTTCTGCTTTTTTAATAAAAGTTAAAAAAAAAGTTCATCAGGTTTTCTGTTATTATTTGATAGGTACATTATGTCTAGTAACAAGAGGACTTCCTTTCCATGCCCAATATATGGGAGCAAACTAGGAAGCACTTTTAAAGATTGGGCCTGTAATTGGGCATCTTGTCTTCTCCAGAAGGTAAGAAGCACTTTTCTGTGATAAAAGAAATGAGATAATTAGGTTGCTAATCAATATTATTGTTATAGGTGATTATTATATTAATTAAAACCATGACAAAATTTGAACTAGAGATCAGACTGTGTAGATAAAAGTATTACTGAAACAGAGGCACCTCACAGTTCAGCTAAACATATCTGTTCACACAGTTCTTGTAAGTCTGAGTTTCATTTCCTTTTCTAATTCAGGAGAATGTTAATTTCAACTATTAAGTAACGTGCACACAGTTCTGTAACATTTGTCACAGTTTTAGCCCATTAGAGCACATTATTGAAACTTACTCTACAAATATGTTTAGAACATAAAGGTGGTATACACTTTTAGAATTTCTTTTGGGGGGTAGACTACTGTAGTATCAAAGACAAGTACTAGATTATAATCACCACATTACACTTAAAATTCTCTCATTTTGTCTTTGTATATGTTAATTTTCTGTTTTTAATGGAAAGAAAAGAAATAATGCAGAATAGTTTTTTATAAAACTGCTTTTGAGAACAGATTATGCCATAGAGAAAAACAACCAAAATCATTTCAATTTAAAACTAACTTTTCCATGCTCATTAGCATGTTTTAAATGTCCTTAGTTTTATAAAATTTATATGGTTTTGTGTATTTAATTTCTCAGATAAAGCGAGAGAATACAGCTAGAGTTTTTCAGTCATGCTTCATGATTGTCAAAACGATGTGAAGACAGCAGTTTTTCTTCTTCCTCACATCATGGTTAATGTTTTACAAGATGCAAGCAATGAAGAAAAGGAAGATGTTTGTTTTAAGAAATAATATAAAGTATAGAAGTAAATGTACATAATTCTTTATATGACATTTTCTTTTTTCAGAAGTAAAGAATGTAATACAACTGATAGGCTGTGAGATTTTAAAGACAGAGCTTAGCATTGATAGCCATTTGACAGACTTCTGCATCTTCTCTTATCAGATTGGCCAATCATTAATTTTGTTTAGATCTGGTAATAAAATGTTTTAAGGGGTAAGAAAGCAGGGAACAGAAAGAAAATACCAGTACCAGTACATCTGCTTTGATGTTTACAGTAAATAGAAAAGATTCTGAATTGGTTAATTATCCATCAGTCAGCCAAAGGTATTCTGACTTTTGGAACATTTTACTTAACTTTAGTCTTTCAGTCGTTTTTCAGGATGTGAATTCTATTGTGAGAAACTATTTTCAAAATAATATTAAAAGTACTTCCTTTTATCAAAAAATTTTCTTTCTTTCTTATTGTTGATTACAAATCCTAGTTCCATCTTACATATCTAGTCAATTTCAACTTGATTGAAAGTAACATTATTTCTTTTGACAGTTTATTTTGCCAGTTACAACTGTCACTGCCAGAAACAAAGATAAAACTGTCAAAAATGTATGAGTGACCTATGGTCAGATCTTTGAAATTGAGATCAACGTTACTTTTGTCAGTCTAATTAACAATATTTTTGCTAAGAGTATTCTTGGACAGCATGAATTTATATCTAATAATGTTTTTTTTTAATAGATATTAAATTATTTATGTGTATCTTATGAGTGCTATAAACTTAACAGTAACATTCAAGAAGAAATAGTTTGAATTATTAGAATAATTTGTTTTTATTTACCGTACATGTTTACTTAGCTTATGTGCACTGAAGTCTTGTCATAGCTTTCAACAAATATAATGTAATATGAAAAACATGAATGTTAAAATAAACTATAATCCACTTTTGCATGTTACACCAAATGTTATAGCATTAAAAATACCAGTTGAACAGTGATTTTGATTTATATAATTATATAAGACAACATTGTTTGTTTTTTGAATGCTGTGCAGTGTAAGACTACAGTGTTACTGCAATAGTAAATGATGCACAGGCAGATAGGTTTAAAAAAACTGCATCTAGGTTGAGTCAGGTGTCTAAAGCTCTGTTTGGTTGGTTAAACTTGCTCTTAGACTGTGTCAAATGTCTGTAGTTTTTACTTTGGCACTGTAAGTATACAGACTGCTAAAATAGAGACTATACGAGGATAGCTTGTATTTCACACACCTACTAAGGTGCATTATGCTCACATATAGCAGGAAATGACTTGCTTCTTATTGTGCCAAGAACATACCAAGTGGACCAACAATATAAGAATAGTAATTTTACAAGTGAGCTATGTCTCACCCTGCTACCACATAACAGCTATGTGCTTATTTGATGAGTATCTGAGAGTCAGGTTAAATACCATATTCATATGGAGACATTGTACATATGATGGTGATTCAAGTTGGTGTTGACAGTAATGAACATTGGAAGACTTTGTTTTACGATCTTCTGATTGGACTACTAATGCCTTAAATTCTATTATCCTGTGTTCTGTCACATAATGAATTATGATTTTCATTCTAACTGTGTAGAAGTAATCAGTACATCGTCTTCAAAAAGAGGGGATTGAGTGAAGTGTGTCACCAGTCTTCATATCCATTGTTCATGCATGAGATACTCTTGTGAGCTTCATCACATCCTATGAAATAATTCAGAATACTGAAAATGCCCTGAAGGTATTTGTTTTTAATGGAGTGATTACTGATGCCTTAGAACTTAATGAACATTCTGATTTCGAGTATACAGCATCAGTGCTGTACTGCCTTTGTTGTTCATGGTGGTTGTCCTACATATTAAGATGAAATCCCCAGAATTGTGGAGGTGTAAAGATGACTGATTTATACCAAAATGAACTGAAAATGTGAGCTGAATAATGTGTTCACAGCAGTTTTTGCGTTATCATAGATGTTATAAATTACAAGAATCTATGAAATATTTTGCTGCATATTTTAGTAGTAGAATTTTTAAAAGCAAAATGGAATGTGAAATAATTTTTTAACGTTGATAATCAAGGTAGATTTTAATCTCACTAAAATTTAGAATTAATATGTGTTATTATAAAAAGAAAAGCAAAACTTTTTATGTATTTGGGTCTATAGATCTACAGAGAGATTATGGCTGTTCTAAGCCATGTTGACCAAGCTGAACAGAGCAAATTGAAGTTTCATGAGAAGACTGACCTTTGCCACTTGAGTGCCCAGACTGTGTTTTCAATATTGGATTGTTTAACGGTTTGGTGTCATCAGTATTTTGTGATGTTGAGATCTAGTAACCAGAATAACTCCAAGCCTGCAAATAAAGGAAAGGTAGTTGGAATACTCATTAATTAATCATGAGCTTAAGTTACTGGTATTTTATGTTCTTTTTCTTTGAGAAATTAAAGACTGTAAATATTATAAAACAATTAAAATGCCTGTTCTAGTCATTGATTAACAGCCTTATTTATGTTTTTACAACATAAAAATGTCACTTTGCTAGGAAATAAGTAATGATTTATTAGGGTAATAATTTCAAAATTTGAAGCAGAGTTACCAGAATATTTTCTCATGTAAAATAATTGAATTTACTACAAGACTTTCATCTGTAGAAGCTAGTGGTGGTAATAACTTTTGGGTAACAAATTTTCTACAGTGTTCTTTAAGAAAAAATTAATTTCATTATTAGTCTAGCCTGTATTTCTAAAACTGTTGTGTTGCCTTTTAGATTCCTTTAGGTAGAGGAGAAGGTTTGTCCACTTAGTTGTTGTTACTTTCTCATTGTGTAAAGCATCATTCTTTGGCTACAGGTTGAGATCCAGTCATATATATTTATATACACACACAAAACATTGTGGTCCAATAACCCTAACCACTAACATGAGATACAGGTTTCATGACTGCCTAAATCCAACCTTGGCTACCTGGTTGAGGCTAACCTATACGAATGATTACTCGTATTCTGTTCCACCTTGGATATAAAAATTAAGTTTCAGGTGAAGAGCATATCTGTTCTGGAGGTAGTTCAGTTCTCCCACTCTTGTACTATTCTTTTTCTTGGTATACTCCTGTTCTATGAAGACACTTTCTGTATGGATCATGCCTGCACCAGCCCCTCCACCTTCTTAACATGGGATTCTAGTGTCAGTAGATGGTATATTTCGAAAGTTAACTGAACATGTATTTTCGATAATACTTACCTTCACTGACACTCTCCTGTTCTACCTTCCCACTAAAACCAAATGTATTTCTCAGAAAAAGTGACTGTGTTGTCAGGATGAGATGGTTATATACAGTACCTAGTTAGAAGGCACATTAAAGTTTGTGGAGCAGTTTGCTAGTTAGAACTTGTCTAAGGTATTTAAGTTGGGTATAAAAGACTGAAGTTAGTATTTTCAGTGCTTAGATGGGCAAAATATGGAATCCTTAGAAATCATGAAATAGCTGTAATGTCTGCATAGGTAAGTATTATTGGAAGTGCATTTTTAGTTTAAGAAAGCATTAGTTTCAATTTTCGATACATTACCATCTAAACCCTGAGTTTGACTTATAGTTTAATGAAGAGCAATTGAATATTTTAAATGGTAGTGTGTACACAAACCTATGTATGTCACTTAGGTCTTTAACATTCAAGAGATGTACAAGCAAGTCATCATGTTCTTTCAAGAGCTGTAGTTTGTGACAGGACCTTTTCATCCATGTAGCAAGTGTATAGTTATACTGTGACTTAATCTGGTGCATTATATTCAGTACTGTGTGGTCTAACTTTCATGCAGTATTAAGGACTTAACAATGTTTAATCCTTTTACAATGGGTCATGGATCAAAGGCCATCTTGTTGTGTTTGTTGACTTGCATTCAAGATTGTATTGAACAAATATTTTATGAATTTATGTCAGTAAGTTTGGAATCAAATTGTAGATTATAATTTTACTATTTAATGTTATGTATGAGTTAATTTCTTAGTTTAAAAATAAGTATTAAAAGAACATAAATATTGATTTTAGTGAGTCACATGTTATGTTTAATGCTGCACAGTTTAAAATTAGATGTTTGTGGTGTCAAAATACTAAGTTCACAGTTTCATACAAATTAGAACTCAGATTACTAACTTTGACAAGCTAGAATATAAAATAAAAGGTATGAGGTCTTTAACACAGTGGGCCTATTCAACTCTTTCCAATTTTGAAACAGTCCATTATATACTCTTACTACAGTATATGACATGTGAATAACCAATCAGTAGCTTAAGATGTTCCTAAAGTGGTTTTTTAGCTATTTTAATCTTCGAAAAGCTAGTGTTCTTTCAATCTAAGTTTTCAAGGAGTTCGGTTGTGTCTTTAGTCTGCTCATAGTTTCATATATTTTAAAATTGATATAAATCTAGTTACTAAGTGGAATTCTATGGTATCAGTGTAGTTACTTATGATTTTTTGGTTATTCAACTGTATGTATAAAACCTAAAAAAAATTGTTGGATATCCTCCACTTGTGAAATTTCAAAGGCTTAGCAACTTATGTCCAGCAACAACCAAGTACAGAGATCGTAGAGAGAAGAGATAATTGTTTGCTTTTCCCATTTTTTTTCTATATTTTAAGAAAAGTTTAATAATTTATTTCTAAATAGTCATAATGTATATACATATATATAATGTATAATAATTTAAATGTGTCTGTATATTACAAAATACTAGTCCACTAAAACACAGCCAAGACAGAAAAGACTAAAGGTCAGTTTTATGTTACTGGATATGTAATATGAGAGCACCAGATCAATGCAAGTTGCACAATGCTAGCTAGGCATGACTGGAAGGTCAGTAACATAATAAATATATATGTAACATATAGCATTATGAGACTTAGTCTACTTAAACTAAACATTTGTTACAATATGTCATCATCATAGCACTAAAAAAATAAAATTATTTATTTCCTAATTTTTTAATGATAGTTACAAAGCTAGTTAAGTGACAGACTTCACAGCTGGAGTGTAGAAAATAACATAATGTATAAAGTTTTGCTGAAATCAAACATCTGAAATATATTTAGGAAGTTTTAGAGATTATGCAAATAATATTTGAGATTTTTGGGATGAAGAACAGTTTTTAACTCATAACATGAAATCACTTTGCACTCATACTAGTAATGAAACAGACTCAATTTTCACAAACAGATCTTTTATAAAAAATAGTTCATGAAACATCTGATTTTTGTAAAAAAATACTTGTATCTGTACTAATGTCTACCAGATTTTGTGAAGGTACATGTGCTGTATCAAAAGTTATAGTACAAATACTTAATGTGTGCAAATGTGTAGATGAACTTGTATATTATACTGAGTCTGTAGCAAAAGGGCTAAATGACTGCTAGTTATCATAATTTTTTCCTGATCTGTCTCTAGCAAAAGCTATCCTTCATATATAAAATGAAGTAGCATGTATAAACTATCTGTTACACCTTATTCATTGATATTTGTATGTAACTTCTAAAAATATGTAACCTGTAAACTTTAGAACTACATTGATAATGAAGAGAAATTCATCTTTGTATGTGGCTTATGTACTTGTATTGTATATTGTGTCTTCAACTTGGTTCACTGATGAAAACTTTGACTGCATTTAACAGAAACAAGATATGTCAGCAGTCTCATTTGAAAAATCTGATAAGCTGACAATTTTGCAGATTTTGGTTTAAAGTGGAGAAACTATAGAATGATGTGTTGGAGCTTTCATCCTGAAAGGAAGCAAATGTGATGATTGTTATGGTATAAATAAAACCAGAATTTACAAAATATTCGATTTCTCAAAACAAGCAAAGTAAGTTGCAGTTTAATAATAAAATGATCTTGTGGAAACCACCAAAATGTGTTGCCAACTTGCCCTTGAAAGTAGAAATTCAGCTAATAAATGATGGCAGAGTTTCAATGTTGAATTCATTTGCAATTTTTCAGTTTCTGTGCCACATCTCCTTTAGCTCTCTATATATATATATCAACATACTCCATGAAATGCTTCAGTTCATTGTAGAGTCAAATTATTGCAACATCAGTATTTTGGGATTCATCTTTAGTGGTTTTTATTGTTTTTCTGATAAGCTTCAAAGATCTGAAGTTGTTTACATGTACAATCTGTACTATTATAGTTCATTCAAACTTTGCTGCTTTCAACATCTGTTTTGTAACTGATATCAACTTCTGTTTAGAACTTTATCGTTAAAATAATAGATAAAATTCCAAATTATTGTGCTGTGACCAATTTTCTTTTGACTTGATGGAGGTTGTTAAGATTTTGTTATTGACAAATAAAAACCCATAATTACACATTTTTGCAAGGTGACCTGTTTTTCTTGGACCTGACAGAAATTTTTGTGATTCTATCCTTTACATAATAAGACATGGTTTGTAATTATTGGTGACTTAATGGAGGTCCTATGGGTTTTGTTCTTGACAGAATAAAACGATTCTTAGTTGTTGAGATGTAATCTGCTACTAGGACCTCAAGATGGCTGTTTTGGTTCTGTTGTTAACAGAATAGAATTATTCTCAGTTATTGAGATGTGACCCATTACTAAGACCTCATGATGACTGTTGTGGTTCTGTATATTCATAAGCTCATGCATAGAATGAATACACCAACTTTCCTTAATCTATAATAAATGTTTTACATGTAAAGACAATGTATTTTTCGTTTTTTTGTGATTTGCTTTTGCTAATGCATGAATTGACAAAGTTGTTATTTCTCTTGTGGACCCACATAATGATCCCAACTATAAGTCTGTTTATGACTTCCTGAAGAGTGTTCCAGAAGACCTTTTAGCTCCTTTGTTTGTCAAGCTTATGCTTGGGCTTTAATGTATTTAGAATTATCAATCAAGAATAACCAAGAATCATCACGGCTACAGTTGGCTTTCTTGCAGGTAAATAATTTTGAAATGATATCTCTTGTAATTTTGTATAATAAAATATTAATACTACTAAGATTACATCACATGCCAGAATATTCTGTTTGATTTCAAATGACAAAATAATAGTTTAAGGAAAACAATAGATATTGGTAATTTTGCATTGAAACAGATTTTAAGTGTGAATCTGCAATATTCATGAAATGAATAGAAACCAAACTGTGTAAAGTTTAATACTTACAATCTTTCAATGAGCTAATTGTATAATAGAATTCTGGGCTTGTACCTCAAACTCAGATTTGTGCTATAACTTTTGCTACTGTCAGACTTACATCTTCTGTAGTACAACTTTACATGCACATATACATAAAATTATAGCTCTCAAAGAATATTTTCAGAGTACTCATGTTAAAATGTTTTTTATTTTTTTATTGTTTACACCTTTTCTCCTGATAATTTGGTTATTTGGTTCATATCAACAAAATTTCCCATTATTTCAATGGTACTGTCACAGGGCAGACTCAGTGTACCTTATTTCTGATCCTGTGCCTCTCCTTACCTGTTAATGAACTTCAGAATCACTCTTTATAAGAATAAGGAATCTAAGAATATTCAGTATTCAAATGCAAAAAATGTTTTTATATATATATAGGATGAATGCATTGTTTTTTATTACTACTTTTTCAGTTGTGATCAGTATGCATCTATTTTTTTGTCTTAGAAACTGTACATCCTCCTTGATGAACCAGATGGAGTGGCAGGAGTAGCAGCATTTCGTCAAGAAGACCCACACTTCATGATTTGATTCTAGGTCATGAAGCAACTGGTATGTAAAAGTAAATATTTCTTTATGTATGTAACTGTTAACCCTTTCCAGATGGGTCATGGGTCAAAGGCCACATCATTGCACTTGTCAACTTACATTCAAAATTTTATTGAACTACTATTTTATAACTTTATCTTCTTAAGTTTGGTATCAAACTGTATGTTAATATTTAAATTTTCATATTATACGTTATTTAAAAGACACCTAAACATCGATTTTTGTGTGTCATGATGTGTTTAATATATGTGTTTTATCTGATTTTTGAGTTATCTGTGAACTTTAAATTTGGTTATTTGTTAGTAATTCAAATTAGCATATACTAAGGTAATTAGAGAACTGATTTTGTGGTCTTTATTTACTGAGTACTAACTTAAACATAATTAAATTTTATCCTGTGTATAGTATTATCTACTAATTGATTTGTTCCCAGTTGGTACAGCAGTAAGTTTATAGATTTACAATGCTAAAATCAGGGGTTCAATTCCCCTCGGTAGACTCAGCAGATAGCCAGATGTGGCTTTGCTATAAGAAAACATACACACACACACACTAATTGATTTTTGTTGTTTTTTATAAACTGGTAAGTCTATAACCTAGTTATTTTGGTGAATTTCTGTTTTCTCAATCACTATGATTTTCTTTTACACAGATATACTATCCATTTATTTTATTAATTCAAGCTATGCTATTTTTATTAATCTATTCTATTACATTGTATCCAACATAAAATTTATACAATTATACACTTGTGCTTTTAATGTTTTAAAAAGTTGTCCAAAGATGATGAGAAGTCTTCATGACAACACTGGTATTACTGATGATGATTTTTTTGCTTCCAGCATCTCTCTTCATCCTCAGATAACTTAACTCTGGGTGTACAAGCTAAAGAGGCATATTGAAAACTTCTTAAACAGCTTACCTGTTTGCTGTGGATGGACATACTTTGTCAGCATTCAAAACTCTGGTAAAGTATAAAAGCAAAATGGGGTACAGTTGATTTCAGATCTTGATAATGCCAATAGAAAGAAATAATTAATTAACATTATTGTTGAAGCCATTCAAGTTGCAGTACTTTTATGCAATGCTTAGTTGTGGTAGTTACACATGAAAACTGGCTCTAAAAATAAACAAACTGATTTTTGCTAAAGCAGTGAAGCAATGTTTTACAGTTTATTTCTGTTGTTGCCTTACAGAACATTGGGAGCTTTGGCGATGTAGGTACAAGTAATCTAAAGAGGATTATTGGTGATGGACTTAAAGATGATGGAAATGTTTTAATTCCATCAAAGAAATATGCTCACATGCTAATTTTAGCTACAGCTTATGAAGTCTCTTTTGACAAATCCTGTTTTTTTAAATATTGCCTTTAGAATTAAGAACTTAAAACTTGTATACTGTTATAATATGCATTATTAGCTGAGATGTTTATGCTATTCTAATTGTTATAACAAATTAATTAAATTTTGATTGTGAGACACTAAGATCTTGTGTCATGCCAAGTAAGTAATACTTTTGGCGATCGGTTTATCTTTTTCAGAACAAGCATCATAGTGTGAGAATTGACATTTGCTCAGTAGGTAATACCCTCTTCTCTAACTCATTTTCCATTGCATCAAGAGCTATGAAAGTTAACATAATTTCTTATAATGTTGTAATCACTCACACAAAGCATAACTTTTATAGTCTTTGATCTCATTTGGTTAGACATCCCAGAAATTGTAAATTTGTAAATCAGACCCAATGTGACATATCACATCCTCTTGTTTCAGAAATTGTAAATTTGTAAATCAGACCCAATGTGACATATCACATCCTCTTGTTTCAGAAATTGTAAATTTGTAAATCAGACCCAATGTGACATATCACATCCTCTTGTTTCAGAAATTGTAAATTTGTAAATCAGACCCAATGTGACATATCACATCCTCTTGTTTCAGAAATTGCCAGTAGTTATCTGTGATGTTTAATACCACATTATGTGTAAATAATAGAAAGCCAACATTCTAAGGCTGGTGTAGAATCTCTAGCATCAGGGAAACATTTGCTGAGGCTTTGTTCTCTTAACATCTTTTATATTTTGGTTTTTCTGATTTACTTGCTCCTGATTATGATATAGTGACCTAATTTTAATTCACTAACTTGACAGGTTCTCTTCTGCCAAAGAAAATCCACAGTCAATTTAATGAGACTCCGACAAGGGGATCATTGTGATTATCAAATGGTACTTCTGTACGTGAAATCAGAAAACATCGTGTTTAAGTGTGTATCTTTATTAATAACTGTTTATACATACCCCTGTTATTCCATCCTTCATTGTGTGCACTAAAGAGAGGTTTTTTGTGCACTTTCTATTTTTAATGTGTTTAGTTATTCATTATGTAATTGGGCTGTAACAACCAGTTTTTTGTGTCTTAAATATGAAATGTATATTCTTGCTCACATCCAACAAAAGGTCTGGAAAACTGGCATCTTGAATAATTTCAGTGTCTTTGAAATACTTCTCTTGCTGCTGTTTATGAGCTAAGTACTCATCAACAAAGTTTTGCAGGCACATGAATTCATATTTTTTTTACTAACCAAACATTTCTTTCTGCTGTAATGGTACTGCTAATGTGAGAATGTTTCTTCTATGTCATTCTGAAATCAAGTATTGTATTAGTTTTGAAGCTACAATTTCATATTTAGGCTGAATTTCTCTGTTATTTTATTTTGTTGTAAACAATTTTATTTTACTCTGTGATGACGACAAAACCCACTTGTAGAGAAAAATATATATGTAAAAACGGCTGGTATGACTAGAGAAAGCTCTATGTACAACGATGACTGAAGAAGGTCGAAACATTGTTTGCTCTTCTACATAATGCTTTCTCTACCCATACCAACAGTTTTTACATATATAATTTTCTTATACTGTGTAGTGTTTCAAATTTAATTTAAAACAAAATTTATCAGAGTGTTATGCATCAAAAGTTAGATCTTTCAACCAGCTTTATTGTTTTGACATTAAAAATTGAAGCCTTGTACCATTGTTTTGGCACCAGAGTTACAGTTTCACACTTAGATCAAATTTACTTGAATCTTTTGTAATGCTTTGAAACTACAGCTCATTTTGAAAGTCCAGTTGGACATTCAAACCAAATTTCATTGTTTTTTTAGTGTTTTAAAATTATTATTTTATTTTCAGACTGTACCCCATTTTTACTTTACATTGCTTTAATATTACTACTGATAATTTATGAAATGAATGTATTTGTTCTGTTTTTAATAGTAAGATGTATTTAAAGTAAAAAATTACATGTTGATATATTTGGTAATTCTTATATAGTGGTCTCTTTGTTTGTTTTTAGTTCATAAATTCATATATGTGTATATATACATGGGTGCTCTTATCCTAAGCTATTTGACTTTTGTTAATTTTGTTAATCCCCACATTGCTATTTTAACCTTGTGATAAAACAAGAATACATGAAGCCACCAAAGACAAGAGAAGATATCATTTCACATGTATTTCAGATAACTTCTGGAACATTCTAATTAACAATTATTTAAATAGCAAGTTTTTCTCCTTGGTCTTGTGGATATATATAAACAAAATCTGTCATCATTATAACTAAATTTTAAATGATTCATTAGGTGTAACCTTTAGAACTCTTACTATTGTTAAAAATAAATTTGTTGTTTTATTGCTTGAAGTACTTAAATATAAGATCAAATTGTTTGATAGATTGTTTAGGCAGAATATTCATGATGGAACTTTGTGGAATGGACGGCTACTGCTTGTTGTGAAGACACAAGTGTAGAGGATGACATTTCAAAAGTCTTCCGCCTTTAGTCTTAAAGACAAAAAGTGCCCTTGTTTCTTAATTAGTAATTGTAAAAATTACTAATTAAGAAAGCAAATTTTAAAGTTAGCTTATTTACAACAAACAAACATACTTATCTCAAATAATAGGAACGTTTATGTTGATCTTTCCAGTGGTGGATTAAAGGTTGTATGTGCTTAGTGGCTAATAATCTTTGAGGGTCCTACAATGGGCCTCCATTAAGACCATAAGCCCTAGGGCTGAGCCCCTTCTAGCTCCAACCTAAATGACCCATTGGATCTTTCAATTTAAATTATATTGTAGACTTTAAGAAAATGTTTATTGTGTTGCACTCTTGGTTTCACTCAGTGTCAAGCCTCTGACATATTTGTACCACACACTGCAAAAGTAATTGTTGAGCATTTTAGTCATCCTAAGTGGTGCTCAGCAATAACATATGGTAAATGTACATTTTTATTCTTTAAGTTATGTTACATTTTGAAATTTGAATGACAGTATGATTACTTTCTAACATTTAATGTAGAATATCCTGTTTGTGAAATAAAATTTGGCATCAACATTATCCATGTCTGTTCTTCTGTAATTTCAAAAGTAAATGTTGAGTTTTGTTTCTTTGTGCAACTTTTCAAACTGGAGACAGGCAAATGATTGAACAGAGACCACTATTTGCAATATATGATGTATGGTCAAAAAGTTCTAAGACTTCACTTTTATTGCACAGAACAATGTACATACATCAGTATTATATTATATCCCGTTCAAAGTAATCCCCTCCAGCTAATACACACTTATCCTGATGTTCCTGCCATTTTCGAAAGCCTTCAACTTTTGTGTGACTATGTTCTGCTTTCACACAATTGTGGATGGTTGGAATGTCATAAAATCAGCTTCCTTTCAACTTAATTTTGATTTTTGGGAACAGAACAAAATCACATGTGGCAAGATTGGGAGATTACAGGGGGTGTGGTATCACAGGAATGTTTCTTTCTGCCAAACGTTGAACAGATACAGCACTATGTGAAGGTGCATTGTCGTGACAGAGAAACCAATAATCATTTTCCACAGCTCGCAGCAGTTTCTTCTAATTTCTTCCCTCAAGCAAATTAGGACCTTTTTATAAAATGCTTGGTTAACTGTCTGGCCATTAGGCACGCATTCATGATGAACAATACCTTGAACATCAAAAAACACGATCAACATTGTCTTTACATTTGATCAAGACTGTCATATTTTTTTGGAAGTGGTGATGATGGAGAATTCCACTGGGGTGATTGAAATTTCGTTTCAGGGTCATAACTGTGTACCCATGACTCAATCACCAGTAATAATGATGTTGATGAAATTTGGATCAATTTCTAGCCTTCTTTTCAGATCCTCACACACTTGTTGATGGTGAAACTTTTGGTCATCCATCAACAGCCTTGGAAAACATTTTGCAGACACTAGACACATGCAGAGTTTTTCAGCTAAAATCACATGACATAATGCAAAGGAAATGTTCAGTTTGTCAGCAATTTCATGAATAGTTAATCTTTGATGACTTTGACTATTTTCTTTCATCTTAGCAACCATTTCATCAGTGGATGATGTCGGTGATTGCCCAGAATGGTCGTCATCTTTGACTGATTTCTGGACATCTTGGAAGTGTTTTATCCACTGATAAACAACAGTTTTACTTAAGCAATCATAATTACTAGCAGTTCTTAACATTTCAATGATTTCTGTTCCTACTGTACCATTTTTCATACAAAATTTGATGCAAACATGTTGCTTTTATTTTCTGTCCATTTATATTTCAACAGAAGCAAGAGATGCTTCTGTCTTTGAACACGGGTATAAGGTCTGGATAAGTGGTTTATCCGTGATGTAGATCACTATTTGTACTTTGTACACACCTCAGTAAAGCTTACTGCCTCTGTACTGGCACCTGTAACAGAAGAAATCTTTTTGATCAGAACTCATATATAAGATATATCAAGTTGTTTATGAGTTATGTTTGGAATATTATTGTGTGAGTAAACATTCAAATAATAAATAATATATATTAAAACAAGAACACTTGAGTTCATGTCCTTTTTAAGTCACACAGTTTGAAAAATTATGAGTTCTCTTACATAGTAAAAGTTGAGCTAAGATTGTCCATTTCATTGATTCCATAAACTGTAGTGGAAAACTATTTTGTAATTTTAAAAAACAAATCGTCTTTTTTTGCTATTACTTATTAGTCAAGAAAATATAATATCAACAAAAGTATCATATTTTGTAATTGTTATTGTATGTATGTATATATATTATCTACACTGTATGAATATTCAAACTAAATCTACATCATGGGAAAAGAAAATGGCTCCCCTTAAAGAACTATGTACATCTACTTATTGTAGTTGTTGTATATAGTTGAAATCTAGTCATTTATTTGAAAGGGATGAAAATAAGTATGTGTATCTGTATCATAGTAATAGTTCTTAGTTTAAATTTAGCTATTTATTTGAAACAGATTAAAATAAGTATGTGCATTTGTTTATCCTAGTTATGGCTTTTATTTTAAATCTAGCTATTTATTTGGAACAGGTGACATAGAGATTTGCATCTGTTTACCTTGTTTGTTGTCAGGGTGTTTTAGTTTATTGTATATATATATATATATATATATATATATATATGGCTGGATTCTTTGTAGTTGGTGTCTGGGACTTGGCAACAAATTTCAATAACAAACAAACAGCATACAGTTCTCTTGTTTCAGGTAATAATGTATTAAAACAATTAAAATGTATAAACAAATGTTTTTTTCATTATTTGCTAGCACAGTTGTATCTAGAGCATTAAATACTTGTCTTCTTTTCATCAAAATCCACATAGCCTGGTCCAGTTACTTTAGAATCCAATTTACAAAACAAATTAATTCTTGTCTTCTATATTGTTACAATATAGTTTGTGATAATTTCAAGTTAGAAATCACCAATATATGCTTTTTATGGCTAAACTCACAATCACACAGGCTAGATCTATCTGTTCAATCAAACTAACCCAAACTACATTTTTGACACACATTTATAACTTCACAGAGGTCTTAAACATTCTTCACATTATGAGTTATTGTGATAAAATAATATTCAATCAAAACAATGAGAAAAATTTAGAAGTTTCTAATAAAATAATGCAATAGTACAGCAAGTATAAATCACAGTCTGTGATTCATACACAGAAAAGTAATTATAAACTACTGCTACTAAAAATAACTAAATTGAACACTCTCTCTTATACTACTTAAGTAATAACACTTACATTAAACTTAAACACTTGTGTGGATATAACAATAAGCTTCTCTTTAAGAAACGTGTTTACAATTATTTTTTGTACTATATACAAAGACTGTTTCCAGTTCAACCAAAAAGTCTACTCATACAGTCTTGCACCAACATTTGCAGTCCTCTTGTTGGATTCAGTGTGGGACCAGAAGTTCTTGGGGTACAATACCTAACTCATGATTATTGCACAGTCAGTTTTATATCTCTGGATCTTTGCAAGTGGTTGATGATTCATTTGGATGATGAACTCCTTCCATACAGACTGTTGAAGAAGTTCCAAATGTCAGTATGGTGGCCAAACACTTCTTGAGTCACAGATCTCACTGCTCAGTGTCTTTCTGAACAGATCCCTGAGTTTCTTCAGATGGTTACATCGTACACAGTGATGGTGGTTTTTTTTCAACATTATTCTCATCAAGAAGTTGAATGCTGCCGCTGAATTGATTAATCCAGATGGCATCTTTCTTGAATTGGTACCATTCATCAGGTGTCAAAAAGGCTGTCTTCTCTTTAAACTTTGCCAATACACTTTTCTGAGATTGACCTTAGTGACGAACTTGGGCCCATTTATTTTCACTGCAATAGCATCTGGGTTGCCCATAGGTTTGGAGCCAAATTCTGTCATAAAGTTTATTTTCTGGAAATCTGTACAGATGGTTGTGAGACATTCATGGTCTTCATGATTACCACCAGTGAACAGTAAACTTAATTCAAAGGCCCAGTTATTCCAGCTTCTAACATTACTTTAACTTTTAGCTTAATCAGGCTTTTATTATGTAGAACATTTGGTAGGGCTTCACTTTGACTGAGTTCTTGGTCATAGTCACAGTCTGTCTGGCTTTATCTGTCTGTGGAGACAGATGCACACTGCTACTTCTTTCTTCAATTTGTCATTAATTTCTTCATTGATGTTGACACTTTTGTACATGTCATCTACACCCAGTGGTCTCAGATTTTCATATTTTTGTGTGTGTGAAAATTACTAACCTTCAGATGAGTTTGTTGTGTCTTTAAAGAACAGAAACCTTCTTACTGAAATGTTAATCCTTCGACTTCTTAGGTGTTAGTTGTCCAATCAAGTCCATGGCAACTGTGTTGGATAGCACTCCTATAAGAGACATTTCATCTCATGGCTCTATGGCTACATTCATTCTAGGTAGAGTCCCTTTATTTTGTATGCCATCTTCTTTATTCCTTGGTGTCATTTCACAAGTTACTTGTTGGCAAACTTCTTCATTACTTGAGTCTAGTGCTTTGTTGGTACAATGATCTATTTAACTTCTGGTAGAAGTGCTTTGATAGATCTGATACAGCACTTCCTTCTGATTCTCTGTTCTGTATATCCTTTTTTTCCTCATTTTGTGCTCAATTGTCTCTTAGACATTGTTTCAAAGTTTCATCATTGAAGGGTCTTTCTTCTGTGCTTCCTTCAATTCCCATAGACATACATACACAATGTCACTTTTTGAGATTTGCAGAGGGTTGATGTTTTGCTTGCTTTTATTTTTTTGAATTCTTGTGGTGACTGCAGATACTTCATCAGCCTCCTTTCTGTCTGGTTTTTTCAAATTTCTGTTGTCAGGTATATTGCTGATTACCATGTCATAAATGGGTGCTTTCTTATGTGTTGTCTCAAGGTCTCCCACATAGTATGGAGTTTCCCTTTATTGTTACTATAGGAAACTTTCTCACTGTCCCATCAGTCAGCACACATATATGTACTTTTGCCATTATCTGGTCATTTGATACTAGAGTAATTCTCACTTCTGCTCCCAGTGTTTCATTTCACTGTCATGTTTTTGTTGCCAAACATAGTGTTCACCTACTGATAAGTTGTGATTGATCCGTTTGTTAATTTGAACTGACTGTCATTCAAGTACTGTTTAATCATGAATTATTTTATGTGATTTCTGGCAACAGTGACAATCATTCTTCTCTAGTATCTTACTAGCACCATCTTTGTAGGTAACTCTAACTGCTTGATTTGAGATTCTTGTTGGTTGCAAACCTGCAATCATATCACAATATGTCTCATTTTCTAACAAGTGTAGTATCTCCCATTTGTCTGACGACTTCTTGTCACCTGTGGTGGCATCCTGCTTGCAATCCCTCTTCTTGGCTTTGAATGGTTATGATTGGATTTGCCTGTTATGTTCTCCCCATGGGCTTCCACATTCTATTTTGCCAGCTTGATCATCTTTATCATGTCATTTGGTGCTCTTTCTGGTACAAAAAATGACATGTAAGTGGAGTACATGATAATGAATTATTCATCTGTTAGTAGGTTTACCAGTCCTTCAAAACTATCTTCACACTTGGCCATGTAAATTCACCTTGTGAAATATTGCTGTAGACATGCCACAAACTGAAATATAGTTTCTCTAGTGTCAACTTTGCCTTTTCTAAATTCTAACAAAAACCATCCTATGTAATTTCATTGCATTTCAGCAAGGCAATTTTTAACATATTCTAGTCCATGGCATCTTCTGATATTACACCTACATACACTTGTAGTCCTTTTACTGTGAAAAGGAAACTAAGCGAAAATGTCAAATTGTTTTTGTCCCAGTTTTGACCTTGAGGGGTGAATCCTTCACTTCTCATTAGATCATTCATGTTGTCTTTCTATTCATCAAGTTTTGTCAGCCCATTGTTAATGATCCTTCAATTTGCTTGTTAAACTTAGTGACTTCAAGTTGTACTGTTATATTCTCTTTGTTTTTTAGTCTCTCCTCTCTCTCAGTTTCCAGTTTTTCATTTCTTTTTTCAGCCTTTCTTTTTCTTCTCTTTTTTTGTTGTTTGTTTCTCTCTTTATGTCTTGTTGTTGTGTAACAAACTCTCATATATCACCATCTTTAAGGCTAAGTTATTTGCCCTTCACCATCCACTTATCAAAGCCAGTTAAAATGGTGTATATGTGGCCTCTACAATATTTATTCTATTGCTTCAGCTGTGAATTTATAGGCCTATGCTTTACAGTAAGTGTCTGACTTGTTGGCATTTCAACAGTGAAGAAACAGCATAGAGTTCACTTTTTTTTAAATAATAGTAAATTAAAACAAGTCAAACATATATTCAAATGTTCATTACACTGTTGGCTATTACAGTTGTATCCAAATCTTTAAATTGTTGTCTCCTTTTCTTAAAGCTCACACAATCTTGTTCATATAATTTTTACTTTGTTGTTACAATACAGTCTGTGATAATTTCACTTCAGAAATAACCAGAATACACTCTTTATGGCTAAACTCCCACTCAGACTGTCTAGATATATCTAAGTGACCAACTCAAAGTACATTTTGGATGCATATTTGTTGTCTGAAAGAGGCCTCAGTTGCTTTACACAATGGTTTTCATGGGATATTATGATGCAATAATTTGTGATAGTGTGTAAATCTTGGAAGGTTCTACTGACATGATTCAGCAATATACAACAAGTGCCAATTCACAACAATTTAATCGAAGTATGATACATGCACAGCTACGTAACAAACCTGTGGTAAACCATCTCCACAAAAAATAAGTGAATTTAACACCAAAGATGTATTCAAACTGTTTAAATCTACCTGTTCATTGAGAGCATATGAAAATAAGTTCATACCATGAATGTGATGTTATGTAGAAGATCTTGTAACATAAATTTTCAATTAATTTTGATTTTTGCCATTGGTTATAATCATACACAACATTATAGCAAAGTTCTTGAGAAAAACTTAGTTTCCTTCCTGAGTTTTGAAGTATAATCATAGTATAAATAAACTTTTGTATCTCCATAAGAAAATAAATGCTTTAATTAACAAAGATGTATTTCCAACATTCAAGTGCAATATATATTTTTTTTATATGTTAGTAATGTAAATGTATTTGGAAGAAGTGAAGAGGCATGTCACTTAAAGATTATTCATGTCTCTAGGAAATATTCAAAATACTTTTTTGGATTGATGTGGTAAATTTTGTTCCACCCTTGACTATCTCACATAGTGTAAAATTGTAAGAACTCAGCAGATGGGACCTTTATCAGCAGCCTCCATGGAAAATGGTGCATACCAGCGTGGATACAGTCACGTTCTCAGGTAATTATATTAAATCTCCATTTATATAAAAGTATAAATCACCATACATGTTATCATGTTCTTAAGTAATTTTTTATATCTACTTACAAGGGAATAGTTAATACCAGTGTGGATTCCACCATGATCTCAAGTGATTGCAATTGATTTTATTTCTATTTACAAGATAAATTGTATGTACCAGGGTAGATATAATGTTCTTACGTAACTGTTTTATCACATTATAAGAAAAGTGATGCATTTCATGCTTACAGAATTAAAAAATAAGAGTTTAAATGAAAGTAACTAACAAAGGATTAACAATCATATTGACAAAAGTCTTAAAGTAATGGGGACAAAATAAACTGAAGAAGCAAAAATATAAAAGTTCTGAGGTTACATGGAGAATGGTACATATCATTGTGGATATCTTTGAAGTAATTGTTTTAATGTCTAATTACATGGAGAATGGTACATATCATTGTGGATATCTTTGAAGTAATTGTTTTAATGTCTAATTACATGGAGAATGGTACATATCATTGTGGATATCTTTGAAGTAATTGTTTTAATGTCTAATTACATGGAGAATGGTACATATCATTGTGGATATCTTTGAAGTAATTGTTTTAATGTCTAATTACATGGAGAATGGTACATATCATTGTGGATATCTTTGAAGTAATTGTTTTAATGTCTAATTACATGGAGAATGGTACATATCATTGTGGATATCTTTGAAGTAATTGTTTTAATGTCTAATTACATGGAGAATGGTACATATCATTGTGGATATCTTTGAAGTAATTGTTTTAATGTCTAATTACATGGAGAATGGTACATATCATTGTGGATATCTTTGAAGTAATTGTTTTAATGTCTAATTACATGGAGAATGGTACATATCATTGTGGATATCTTTGAAGTAATTGTTTTAATGTCTAATTACATGGAGAATGGTACATATCATTGTGGATATCTTTGAAGTAATTGTTTTAATGTCTAATTACATGGAGAATGGTACATATCATTGTGGATATCTTTGAAGTAATTGTTTTAATGTCTAATTACATGGAGAATGGTACATATCATGTGGATATCTTGAAGTAATTGTTTTAATGTCTAATTACATGGAGAATGGTACATATCATTGTGGATATCTTTGAAGTAATTGTTTTAATGTCTAATTACATGGAGAATGGTACATATCATTGTGGATATCTTTGAAGTAATTGTTTTAATGTCTAATTACATGGAGAATGGTACATATCATTGTGGATATCTTTGAAGTAATTGTTTTAATGTCTAATTACATGGAGAATGGTACATATCATTGTGGATATCTTTGAAGTAATTGTTTTAATGTCTAATTACATGGAGAATGGTACATATCATTGTGGATATCTTTGAAGTAATTGTTTTAATGTCTAATTACATGGAGAATGGTACATATCATTGTGGATATCTTGAAGTAATTGTTTTAATGTCTAATTACATGGAGAATGGTACATATCATTGTGGATATCTTTGAAGTAATTGTTTTAATGTCTAATTACATGGAGAATGGTACATATCATTGTGGATATCTTTGAAGTAATTGTTTTAATGTCTAATTACATGGAGAATGGTACATATCATTGTGGATATCTTTGAAGTAATTGTTTTAATGTCTAATTACATGGAGAATGGTACATATCATTGTGGATATCTTGAAGTAATTGTTTTAATGTCTAATTACATGGAGAATGGTACATATCATTGTGGATATCTTTTAAGTAATTGTTTTAATGTCTAATTACATGGAGAATGGTACATATCATTGTGGATATCTTTGAAGTAATTGTTTTAATGTCTAATTACATGGAGAATGGTACATATCATTGTGGATATCTTTGAAGTAATTGTTTTAATGTCTAATTACATGGAGAATGGTACATATCATTGTGGATATCTTTGAAGTAATTGTTTTAATGTCTAATTACATGGAGAATGGTACATATCATTGTGGATATCTTTGAAGTAATTGTTTTAATGTCTAATTACATGGAGAATGGTACATATCATTGTGGATATCTTTGAAGTAATTGTTTTAATGTCTAATTACATGGAGAATGGTACATATCATTGTGGATATCTTTGAAGTAATTGTTTTAATGTCTAATTACATGGAGAATGGTACATATCATTGTGGATATCTTTGAAGTAATTGTTTTAATGTCTAATTACATGGAGAATGGTACATATCATTGTGGATATCTTTGAAGTAATTGTTTTAATGTCTAATTACATGGAGAATGGTACATATCATTGTGGATATTTTGAAGTAATTGTTTTAATGTCTAATTACATGGAGAATGGTACATATCATTGTGGATATCTTTGAAGTAATTGTTTTAATGTCTAATTACATGGAGAATGGTACATATTGTGGATATCTTGAAGTAATTGTTTTAATGTCTAATTACATGGAGAATGGTACATATCATTGTGGATATCTTTGAAGTAATTGTTTTAATGTCTAATTACATGGAGAATGGTACATATCATTGTGGATATCTTTGAAGTAATTGTTTTAATGTCTAATTACATGGAGAATGGTACATATCATTGTGGATATCTTTGAAGTAATTGTTTTAATGTCTAATTACATGGAGAATGGTACATATCATTGTGGATATCTTTGAAGTAATTGTTTTAATGTCTAATTACATGGAGAATGGTACATATCATTGTGGATATCTTTGAAGTAATTGTTTTAATGTCTAATTACATGGAGAATGGTACATATCATTGTGGATATCTTTGAAGTAATTGTTTTAATGTCTAATTACATGGAGAATGGTACATATCATTGTGGATATCTTTGAAGTAATTGTTTTAATGTCTAATTACATGGAGAATGGTACATATCATTGTGGATATCTTTGAAGTAATTGTTTTAATGTCTAATTACATGGAGAATGGTACATATCATTGTGGATATCTTTGAAGTAATTGTTTTAATGTCTAATTACATGGAGAATGGTATATCTTGTGAATCTTGTAATTGTTTTAATGTCTAATTACATGGAGAATGGTACATATCATTGTGGATATCTTTGAAGTAATTGTTTTAATGTCTAATTACATGGAGAATGGTACGTATTGTGGATATCTTTGAAGTAATTGTTTTAATGTCTAATTACATGGAGAATGGTACATATCATTGTGGATATATTTGAAGTAATTGTTTTAATGTCTAATTACATGGAGAATGGTAGATATCACTGTGGATATCTTTGAAGTAATTGTTTTAATGTCTAATTACATGGAGAATGGTACATATAATTGTTGATATTTTGAAGTTATTGTTTTAATGTCTAATTACATGGAGAATGGTACATATCATTGTGGATATTTTTGAAGTAATTGTTTTAATGTCTAATTACATGGAGAATGGTACATATTGTGGATATCTTGAAGTAATTGTTTTAATGTCTAATTACATGGAGAATGGTACATATCATTGTGGATATCTTTGAAGTAATTGTTTTAATGTCTAATTACATGGAGAATGGTACATATCATTGTGGATATCTTTGAAGTAATTGTTTTAATGTCTAATTACATGGAGAATGGTACATATCATTGTGGATATCTTTGAAGTAATTGTTTTAATGTCTAATTACATGGAGAATGGTACATACTGTGGATATCTTGAAGTAATTGTTTTAATGTCTAATTACATGGAGAATGGTACATATCATTGTGGATATCTTTGAAGTAATTGTTTTAATGTCTAATTACATGGAGAATGGTACATATCATTGTGGATATCTTTGAAGTAATTGTTTTAATGTCTAATTACATGGAGAATGGTACGTATTGTGGATATCTTGAAGTAATTGTTTTAATGTCTAATTACATGGAGAATGGTACATATCATTGTGGATATCTTTGAAGTAATTGTTTTAATGTCTAATTACATGGAGAATGGTACATATCATTGTGGATATCTTGAAGTAATTGTTTTAATGTCTAATTACATGGAGAATGGTACATATCATTGTGGATATCTTTTAAGTAATTGTTTTAATGTCTAATTACATGGAGAATGGTACATATCATTGTGGATATCTTTGAAGTAATTGTTTTAATGTCTAATTACATGGAGAATGGTACATATCATTGTGGATATCTTTGAAGTAATTGTTTTAATGTCTAATTACATGGAGAATGGTACATATCATTGTGGATATCTTTGAAGTAATTGTTTTAATGTCTAATTACATGGAGAATGGTACATATCATTGTGGATATCTTTGAAGTAATTGTTTTAATGTCTAATTACATGGAGAATGGTACATATCATTGTGGATATCTTTGAAGTAATTGTTTTAATGTCTAATTACATGGAGAATGGTACATATATATCTTTGAAGTAATTGTTTTAATGTCTAATTACATGGAGAATGGTATATTTGTGGATATCTTTGAAGTAATTGTTTTAATGTCTAATTACATGGAGAATGGTACATATCATTGTGGATATCTTTGAAGTAATTGTTTTAATGTCTAATTACATGGAGAATGGTACATATCATTGTGGATATCTTGAAGTAATTGTTTTAATGTCTAATTACATGGAGAATGGTACATATCATTGTGGATATCTTTGAAGTAATTGTTTTAATGTCTAATTACATGGAGAATGGTACATATCATTGTGGATATCTTTGAAGTAATTGTTTTAATGTCTAATTACATGGAGAATGGTACATATCATTGTGGATATCTTTGAAGTAATTGTTTTAATGTCTAATTACATGGAGAATGGTACATATCATTGTGGATATCTTTGAAGTAATTGTTTTAATGTCTAATTACATGGAGAATGGTACATATCATTGTGGATATCTTTGAAGTAATTGTTTTAATGTCTAATTACATGGAGAATGGTACATATCATTGTGGATATCTTTGAAGTAATTGTTTTAATGTCTAATTACATGGAGAATGGTACATATCATTGTGGATATCTTGAAGTAATTGTTTTAATGTCTAATTACATGGAGAATGGTACATATCATTGTGGATATCTTTGAAGTAATTGTTTTAATGTCTAATTACATGGAGAATGGTACATATCATTGTGGATATCTTTGAAGTAATTGTTTTAATGTCTAATTACATGGAGAATGGTACATATTATTGTGGATATATCTTTGAAGTAATTGTTTTAATGTCTAATTACATGGAGAATGGTACATATCATTGTGGATATCTTTGAAGTAATTGTTTTAATGTCTAATTACATGGAGAATGGTACATATCATTGTGGATATCTTTGAAGTAATTGTTTTAATGTCTAATTACATGGAGAATGGTACATATCATTGTGGATATCTTTGAAGTAATTGTTTTAATGTCTAATTACATGGAGAATGGTACATATCATTGTGGATATCTTTGAAGTAATTGTTTTAATGTCTAATTACATGGAGAATGGTAGATATCATTGTGGATATCTTTGAAGTAATTGTTTTAATGTCTAATTACATGGAGAATGGTACATATTGTGGATATCTTGAAGTAATTGTTTTAATGTCTAATTACATGGAGAATGGTACATATCATTGTGGATATCTTTGAAGTAATTGTTTTAATGTCTAATTACATGGAGAATGGTACATATCATTGTGGATATCTTTGAAGTAATTGTTTTAATGTCTAATTACATGGAGAATGGTACATATCATTGTGGATATCTTTGAAGTAATTGTTTTAATGTCTAATTACATGGAGAATGGTACATATCATTGTGGATATCTTTGAAGTAATTGTTTTAATGTCTAATTACATGGAGAATGGTACATATCATTGTGGATATCTTGAAGTAATTGTTTTAATGTCTAATTACATGGAGAATGGTACATATCATTGTGGATATCTTTGAAGTAATTGTTTTAATGTCTAATTACATGGAGAATGGTACATATTATTGTGGATTGTGGATATCTTTGAAGTAATCGTTTTAGTGTCTAATTACATGGAGAATGGTACATATCATTGTGGATATCTTTGAAGTAATTGTTTTAATGTCTAATTACATGGAGAATGGTACATATCATTGTGGATATCTTTGAAGTAATTGTTTTAATGTCTAATTACATGGAGAATGGTACATATCATTGTGGATATCTTTGAAGTAATTGTTTTAATGTCTAATTACATGGAGAATGGTACATATCATTGTGGATATCTTTGAAGTAATTGTTTTAATGTCTAATTACATGGAGAATGGTACATATCATTGTGGATATCTTTGAAGTAATTGTTTTAATGTCTAATTACATGGAGAATGGTACATATCATTGTGGATATCTTTGAAGTAATTGTTTTAATGTCTAATTACATGGAGAATGGTACATATCATTGTGGATATCTTTGAAGTAATTGTTTTAATGTCTAATTACATGGAGAATGGTACATATCATTGTGGATATCTTGAAGTAATTGTTTTAATGTCTAATTACATGGAGAATGGTACATATCATTGTGGATATCTTTGAAGTAATTGTTTTAATGTCTAATTACATGGAGAATGGTACATATTGTGGATATTTTGAAGTAATTGTTTTAATGTCTAATTACATGGAGAATGGTACATATCATTGTGGATATCTTTGAAGTAATTGTTTTAATGTCTAATTACATGGAGAATGGTACATATCATTGTGGATATCTTTGAAGTAATTGTTTTAATGTTTAATTACATGGAGAATGGTAGATATCACTGTGGATATCTTTGAAGTAATTGTTTTAATGTCTAATTACATGGAGAATGGTACATATAATTGTTGATATTTTGAAGTTATTGTTTTAATGTCTAATTACATGGAGAATGGTAGATATCACTGTGGATATTTTTGAAGTAATTGTTTTAATGTCTAATTACATGGAGAATGGTACATATTGTGGATATCTTGAAGTATATCGAAGTTTTAATGTCTAATTACATGGAGAATGGTACATATCATTGTGGATATCTTTGAAGTAATTGTTTTAATGTCTAATTACATGGAGAATGGTAGATATCATTGTGGATATCTTTGAAGTAATTGTTTTAATGTCTAATTACATGGAGAATGGTACATATCATTGTGGATATCTTTGAAGTAATTGTTTTAATGTCTAATTACATGGAGAATGGTACATATCATTGTGGATATCTTTGAAGTAATTGTTTTAATGTCTAATTACATGGAGAATGGTACATATTGTGGATATCTTGAAGTAATTGTTTTAATGTCTAATTACATGGAGAATGGTACATATCATTGTGGATATCTTTGAAGTAATTGTTTTAATGTCTAATTACATGGAGAATGGTACATATCATTGTGGATATCTTTGAAGTAATTGTTTTAATGTCTAATTACATGGAGAATGGTACATATCATTGTGGATATCTTTGAAGTAATTGTTTTAATGTCTAATTACATGGAGAATGGTACATATCATTGTGGATATCTTTGAAGTAATTGTTTTAATGTCTAATTACATGGAGAATGGTACATATCATTGTGGATATCTTTGAAGTAATTGTTTTAATGTCTAATTACATGGAGAATGGTACATATCATTGTGGATATCTTTGAAGTAATTGTTTTAATGTCTAATTACATGGAGAATGGTACATATCATTGTGGATATCTTTGAAGTAATTGTTTTAATGTCTAATTACATGGAGAATGGTACATATCATTGTGGATATCTTTGAAGTAATTGTTTTAATGTCTAATTACATGGAGAATGGTACATATCATTGTGGATATCTTTGAAGTAATTGTTTTAATGTCTAATTACATGGAGAATGGTACATATCATTGTGGATATCATTGTGTTTTATATTACATTTATCTTTGAAGTAATTGTTTTAATGTCTAATTACATGGAGAATGGTACATATTTGTGGATATCTTTGAAGTAATTGTTTTAATGTCTAATTACATGGAGAATGGTACATATCATTGTGGATATCTTTGAAGTAATTGTTTTAATGTCTAATTACATGGAGAATGGTACATATCATTGTGGATATCTTTGAAGTAATTGTTTTAATGTCTAATTACATGGAGAATGGTACATATCATTGTGGATATCTTTGAAGTAATTGTTTTAATGTCTAATTACATGGAGAATGGTACATATCATTGTGGATATCTTTGAAGTAATTGTTTTAATGTCTAATTACATGGAGAATGGTACATATCATTGTGGATATCTTTGAAGTAATTGTTTTAATGTCTAATTACATGGAGAATGGTACATATCATTGTGGATATCTTTGAAGTAATTGTTTTAATGTCTAATTACATGGAGAATGGTACATATCATTGTGGATATCTTTGAAGTAATTGTTTTAATGTCTAATTACATGGAGAATGGTACATATCATTGTGGATATCTTTGAAGTAATTGTTTTAATGTCTAATTACATGGAGAATGGTACATATCATTGTGGATATCTTTGAAGTAATTGTTTTAATGTCTAATTACATGGAGAATGGTACATACTGTGGATATCTTGAAGTAATTGTTTTAATGTCTAATTACATGGAGAATGGTACATATCATTGTGGATATCTTTGAAGTAATTGTTTTAATGTCTAATTACATGGAGAATGGTACATATCATTGTGGATATCTTTGAAGTAATTGTTTTAATGTCTAATTACATGGAGAATGGTAGATATCATTGTGGATATCTTTGAAGTAATTGTTTTAATGTCTAATTACATGGAGAATGGTACATATCATTGTGGATATCTTTGAAGTAATTGTTTTAATGTCTAATTACATGGAGAATGGTACATATCATTGTGGATATTTTGAAGTAATTGTTTTAATGTCTAATTACATGGAGAATGGTACATATCATTGTGGATATCTTTGAAGTAATTGTTTTAATGTCTAATTACATGGAGAATGGTACATATCATTGTGGATATCTTTGAAGTAATTGTTTTAATGTTTAATTACATGGAGAATGGTAGATATCACTGTGGATATCTTTGAAGTAATTGTTTTAATGTCTAATTACATGGAGAATGGTACATATAATTGTTGATATCTTTGAAGTAATTGTTTTAATGTCTAATTACATGGAGAATGGTAGATATCATTGTGGATATCTTTGAAGTAATTGTTTTAATGTCTAATTACATGGAGAATGGTACATATTGTGGATATCTTGAAGTAATTGTTTTAATGTCTAATTACATGGAGAATGGTACATATCATTGTGGATATCTTTGAAGTAATTGTTTTAATGTCTAATTACATGGAGAATGGTACATATCATTGTGGATATCTTTGAAGTAATTGTTTTAATGTCTAATTACATGGAGAATGGTACATATCATTGTGGATATCTTTGAAGTAATTGTTTTAATGTCTAATTACATGGAGAATGGTACATATCATTGTGGATATCTTTGAAGTAATTGTTTTAATGTCTAATTACATGGAGAATGGTACATATCATTGTGGATATCTTTGAAGTAATTGTTTTAATGTCTAATTACATGGAGAATGGTACATATCATTGTGGATATCTTTGAAGTAATTGTTTTAATGTCTAATTACATGGAGAATGGTACATATTGTGGATATCTTGAAGTAATTGTTTTAATGTCTAATTACATGGAGAATGGTACATATTGTGGATATCTTTGAAGTAATTGTTTTAATGTCTAATTACATGGAGAATGGTACATATCATTGTGGATATCTTTGAAGTAATTGTTTTAATGTCTAATTACATGGAGAATGGTACATATCATTGTGGATATCTTTGAAGTAATTGTTTTAATGTCTAATTACATGGAGAATGGTACATATCATTGTGGATATCTTTGAAGTAATTGTTTTAATGTCTAATTACATGGAGAATGGTACATATCATTGTGGATATCTTTGAAGTAATTGTTTTAATGTCTAATTACATGGAGAATGGTACATATCATTGTGGATATCTTTGAAGTAATTGTTTTAATGTCTAATTACATGGAGAATGGTACATATCATTGTGGATATCTTTGAAGTAATTGTTTTAATGTCTAATTACATGGAGAATGGTACATATCATTGTGGATATCTTTGAAGTAATTGTTTTAATGTCTAATTACATGGAGAATGGTACATATCATGTGGATATCTTTGAAGTAATTGTTTTAATGTCTAATTACATGGAGAATGGTACATATCATTGTGGATATCTTTGTAATTGTAATTGTTTTAATGTCTAATTACATGGAGAATGGTACATATCATTGTGGATATCTTTGAAGTAATTGTTTTAATGTCTAATTACATGGAGAATGGTACATATCATTGTGGATATCTTTGAAGTAATTGTTTTAATGTCTAATTACATGGAGAATGGTACATATTGTGGATATCTTGAAGTAATTGTTTTAATGTCTAATTACATGGAGAATGGTACATATCATTGTGGATATCTTTGAAGTAATTGTTTTAATGTCTAATTACATGGAGAATGGTACATATCATTGTGGATATCTTTGAAGTAATTGTTTTAATGTCTAATTACATGGAGAATGGTACATATCATTGTGGATATCTTTGAAGTAATTGTTTTAATGTCTAATTACATGGAGAATGGTACATATCATTGTGGATATCTTTGAAGTAATTGTTTTAATGTCTAATTACATGGAGAATGGTACATATCATTGTGGATATCTTGAAGTAATTGTTTTAATGTCTAATTACATGGAGAATGGTACATATCATTGTGGATATCTTTTAAGTAATTGTTTTAATGTCTAATTACATGGAGAATGGTACATATTCATTGTGGATATCTTTGAAGTAATTGTTTTAATGTCTAATTACATGGAGAATGGTACATATCATTGTGGATATCTTTGAAGTAATTGTTTTAATGTCTAATTACATGGAGAATGGTACATATCATTGTGGATATCTTTGAAGTAATTGTTTTAATGTCTAATTACATGGAGAATGGTACATATCATTGTGGATATCTTTGAAGTAATTGTTTTAATGTCTAATTACATGGAGAATGGTACATATCATTGTGGATATCTTTGAAGTAATTGTTTTAATGTCTAATTACATGGAGAATGGTAGATATCATTGTGGATATCTTTGAAGTAATTGTTTTAATGTCTAATTACATGGAGAATGGTACATATCATTGTGGATATCTTTGAAGTAATTGTTTTAATGTCTAATTACATGGAGAATGGTACATATCATTGTGGATATCTTTGAAGTAATTGTTTTAATGTCTAATTACATGGAGAATGGTACATATCATTGTGGATATCTTTGAAGTAATTGTTTTAATGTCTAATTACATGGAGAATGGTACATATCATTGTGGATATCTTTGAAGTAATTGTTTTAATGTCTAATTACATGGAGAATGGTACATATCATTGTGGATATCTTTGAAGTAATTGTTTTAATGTCTAATTACATGGAGAATGGTACATATCATTGTGGATATCTTTGAAGTAATTGTTTTAATGTCTAATTACATGGAGAATGGTACATATCATTGTGGATATCTTTGAAGTAATTGTTTTAATGTCTAATTACATGGAGAATGGTACATATCATTGTGGATATCTTTGAAGTAATTGTTTTAATGTCTAATTACATGGAGAATGGTACATATCATTGTGGATATCTTTGAAGTAATTGTTTTAATGTCTAATTACATGGAGAATGGTACATATCATTGTGGATATCTTTGAAGTAATTGTTTTAATGTCTAATTACATGGAGAATGGTACATATCATTGTGGATATCTTTGAAGTAATTGTTTTAATGTCTAATTACATGGAGAATGGTACATATCATTGTGGATATCTTTGAAGTAATTGTTTTAATGTCTAATTACATGGAGAATGGTACATATTGTTGTGGATATCTTTGAAGTAATTGTTTTAATGTCTAATTACATGGAGAATGGTACATATTTGTGGATATCTTTGAAGTAATTGTTTTAATGTCTAATTACATGGAGAATGGTACATATCATTGTGGATATCTTTGAAGTAATTGTTTTAATGTCTAATTACATGGAGAATGGTACATATCATTGTGGATATCTTGAAGTAATTGTTTTAATGTCTAATTACATGATGAATAATATTTACCATTGTGGATTTCTTCAGGTAGTTGTTCCCCTCATTCTGGATTCCTGTGATTGTTGAGGGACCTTCCAGGGAGGTTCTGTTCTTTAGTTTACCTCTTTTGGGATCTAAAGATCCACCAACATGTGTGTTGTGTATGGTGACCCATGAAGAGGTGGAGAAGATCCTGATGGTTGAGGGGTCCAACCCCAACATACCACTGTGGCCTTGAATTCCTGTAGATGGGCAGCCTTGGGGTGGCTCTCCTTGGGTCAGTTGGCTGGTTCACTTGGCCTAGGGTTAACCAAGTACCAGTGTTGGATGTTCTCAGCAGGTGTTGTGGACATTGTACCTGATGCTGGTGTTTGGGTATAGTGCTCATGAAACCCTGGTGTTGTTGCAGTGTTCTTGTTTGGCATTGTAATGCATCCACTCATAGGGCTTTATGGTGGGTGGGGACAGTGGACACCGAAAATTCATTTTTATTATGGACCATCCAAATAAAAAAGTTAACCAAAATAGTGAAAAATAGTTTATGAGTAAACAATCACATCTTGAAGATTCTGAACAGCAATCTTTAACATTTGTTACTTCTGTACCTTATTTTATTATACTACATTTTCTTTCAGACAAACCTTTAGGGCAAATGTCTCCCTTTTTCATTGAGAAGGGACCAGAAGGTCTCACTGGCTCTCCAAAGCTGGTCATAAGGATTCGCTCTTGTGACATATTGGTAGAAATATCCACATCTCGAGCACAGTGAATTCCTCTTACATTCCAAGGCAATATACCTATTGAGGTTATGCCTCATTCAACTCTGAATTCGTAACAAGAAGTTATTGTTGATAGGGATTTGAAGAACATCCTGAGTCAGAGATTCCCACTGGTTTCTCCCACCACAAGGAGTTTCTTCAGTAAGGTGTATCCCCACTCCCAAAGATGGAATTTTGATGCCGATCAATGTCCTCATTTTAACATTTACATCACAGCATCCACCTGCTACCAACAAGGCAGGTTATTTTAACTGCAAGGTACGGCCATACATTCCAAACCCTCTCGGATAGTTCCAGTGTCAGCCATTTGATCACTCGGAGACGTCATGTCTTGGTTCCTTGACATGTGCTCGTTGCAGTGGCAAGGATTATGGTGTCTATGAGTATGAAACAGACCCTTGTTGCATCACTTGCAATGGCTCTCACCCATCTTACTTTTATTCTTGCCCTAAATGGTTGGAAGGAATAAAAGGTGGTACAGTGTTTAAAGACGATTCAAAACATTACTTGCCCTGAGGCTTGAAAATTGCTATCTACCACTTTATGTTGGACTTATGCTGATGCACTTCATTCCACTACTACAGTGGGAGTGCAGACAGATCTCTCTGTACCTCCAAAAGAATCATTCTCAAAACAAACAGAAAGTCTTCTGACATCCATGGTTAAAAAAGTTAATGAATCAATGTCAACACCCATCTTTGTCTCTGACATTAATTTCAGCAAACCCCAATATCTGCTTCCTTTGGTTTTGGTTACACTTTCTTCTCCTTTCCCAAGGTGCAAAATGATCATTTGTTTGCACCCTAAGTCACTGAAATCCTTTTCTAACAACAAAGGCTTGCCCAATCAACCCAGGGTAGGATCCATTGAGGTTGGTCAACCTCCCTCGAATAAAGACAATAAAGAAATAAAACATGGTCTGCACCCAATTTGCCTACACATAAATAAAAGTAGCCACCTTGATACAATGGAACTGTTGAAGTTTACATTCTAATCTGGGTGACATCAAAACACTTATTTCTTCCTACCATCCTGTATGTCTTTCCTTGCAGGAAATCTTTCTGAAACTTGCTGATACAATCACCTTTCAGCAGTTTTCTTTGTACAGAAATGACAGGCTGTGTGATGGACAAGTGCATGGAGGGGTAGCACTGTTGGTTGATCAGCATGTGCTTACCCTGTCTTTGTTACTCAACACACCCTTGGAGGCTGTAGCCATTTGTGTTTCTTTGTGTCGTACCATCACTGTTTGTTCTCTCTACCTGTTGCTTAGAGAGACCTATGATCAATATCATCATCTGTGGTGGAATCTTGCCTGCCACATGGCACAGAAGACTCAAAAAATGGACGTGGGATACTTTTCAAAAGTATCCCACATTCTCGAATCGCATCGCTTTCCAACAGGCCCGTGCACATGCTTGGTGGGTAATATGTCAAAGCCAGAAGGACTCTTGGATTAAGTTCACAACCAACATATCTTTTATCACCAGTTGGGCAGAGTAATCACTTCTTTCCTTTGAGCTGATTGTCTCTGTGACTATAATCGTCCCCTTACACTGGCTCTTCATCAGTCTGTCAGTACATTCGGTTGGATCTGATGATGTGCACAATGAAATGCTGTGCTATCTCTCTCCTGCTTCTCTTGCTGTTTTTCTGATTGTTTTCAACCAGATCTGGCAGGAGAATGTTTTCCTGATGCCTGGCACTGAGCTATATTCCTATCTTTCTCTAAGCCTGGGAAGGATCCGAAGATTCCTTCAAACTACCATCCAATTGCTTTGATGAAATGTCTCTGTAAGACCTTAGAGAGGATGGTTAAAGCTCGTCTTGTTTGGTTCCTTGAAGAAAATAACCTCCTCTCGCCCACCTAGTGTCCTAACGACAGTGCTCCACCATGGACCACTTGATTCGACCTGAAATATTAATCAGAGAAGCTTTTCTCAAATGACAAAATCTTGTATCAATATTCTTTGATATTGAGAAGGCTTGTGACACAACATGGAGGTATGGCATTTCACGAGACCTCCATATGTATGGGTTACTTGGCCATTTACCCATGTTTATTAAAAAATTTTTAATGGACAGGTGATTCCAAGTTCATGTGGGTTCAACACATTCCCGTTTTTATCTACAGGAACTTGGAGTTCTTCAGGGCTGTGTTTTGAGTGACACATTTTTCAGTATAAAGATTAATGCCATCTCTGAACTACTCCCTCTTACTGTTGCATACGGTCTCTATGTCAATGACTTTCACATTTCATGTCAATCATCAAACATGCAGTATATTGAGCGACAGCTACAAACTGCCCTCAATTGTTTTCTGAAGTGGATCACTGCAAACAGTTTTAATTCTCTCTTTCTAAAACTGTTTGTATGCACTTTTGCCACCAATGGGGTATTCACCCTGATCCTGAACTCAATATTGGTGAAGTTGTGCTAACTGTGGTCCCTGAAACAAAGTTCTTTGGGCTTATCTTTGACTGTAAGCTGAGCTTCATAACACACATCAAGCAGCTACAGGTCAAATGTACAAGAGCACTGAACATCCTCCATGTCCACTCTTTCACATCTTGGGAAGTGGATCAATGTTCTTTGCTAAAGATATATCAGGCTATTACTTGATCAAAACTAGAGTATGGATCACTGGTCTATGGCTCTGCCAGCACCTTGGCCTTCAAGATCATCATCAGGGACTTCAGCTCTGCACCAGGGCTTTCAGCACTTCCCCTGTTCATAGCTTATACGTAGAATCTCATGAACCTTCTTTGCAACTGTCTTTACTGTATGCTTCAAAACTTCAGTCCTTACCATAACATTCCACCTGGGATTATGTTTTCCTTCCTCAGTGGGCCATGCTTTTGCAAAATAGACAATCAGCCATTGCTCCTTTTGGCCTTTGTATCCAAGTACAGTTGGATGAATTGGGTCTATCCTTGATAACATTTGCTGTATCCACTGGTCAGCTCATCCTATCATGGCTTATTACAGTCCCAAGATGTAACCTTTCTTTAAGTCATCTGAGAAAAGCAGACACTCCTGATTGGAAATACTGTATGTTATTTGCAGAACATCTTTCAAACCACCCTTCCATTCCTATTTATACAGATGGTTCAAAATCAGGTGACTCTGTGGGCTCAGCCATGGTTTGGTGGTTGTGCACAAAATCCTCTCTACAGTTTCTGTGTTCACTGCTGAACTGTATGTCATTTCTCTTGTCCTGTATCACACAGAAGCTAAGCAGTACTCAAATTGTACTATTTATACTGACTCGCTTAGTTCTCTACTGATCCTTGAATTGTTTTATCTTAGTTCTTACTGATATTCAAAATCGACTGGCCAATTTCTCTTTAACATCTACTTCTGTTCAGTGTTTCTAGATACTGGGCCACATTGGTATTTGCAGGAACGAGCTTGGTGACACTGCAGATAAATCTGTCTGCTCTGGCTCTATCACTGCTGTTTCTGTTCCATACGTGGACTATGGTCCTGTATTCAAGGCTCAGCTTCATGCCAGTTAGCAGTCGACTTGGAGTGAGCAACGTGAAAACAAGCTTTTCTAAATAAAACGTGCTATTGGACTTTGGCTATCTTGCTTTCTTAAGGACCAGAAATGGAAAGAGGAAATTGTCCTAACTAGACTACACATTGGTCACAGTTTTTAATTCATCGTTTTCTTTTATCTGGGACTGATGCACCAATGTATTGTCTGTTACATTAAGCCACATTTTACTGTTTCAGTGTGTCATTACGACTTAATTATGGCACCATTTTAAACATGTTTTGTCCCAAGGTTTATTTGTTAGATATTGTTATTGGCGATGGTGACATTGTCCACCTTTGAAATGTTTTTAGTTGTTTAAAGTCTATTAATCTTTTTAATGCTATTTAAGTTTGTTTTGTTTTTTTTTAATTTATATATTAGACATTTTTTTGATGTGATTCACTTTTAAGAATCAAAGTACATCTAGTTCGATCTAAAATTAGAAAATGGCCATAACATCCAATAACTTGAAACCAGGAATGGAAAGGCCAACTTCAGGTGACTAATGCTACTTTTTAACTACCTGTTGGTGATTCTGGCAAGTTATGATAATTATAATTATGCTATAAAAAGTCCTTCACAACTTGTATTACTGTAGTTTTCTTCTTACTGCTGTAGACTAGATGTAAAAGTTGGATTTAATGCTATTTGTGTTTTTAATTCAAAAATGTAACTTTGTTTTGTTTTATTTTAATTTCCTTTAATGAATTTTAATAATTTTACTTTACTTTTAACCAGATGTTTGGTGCACATAGCCTGGTTGCTAGAACACCAAATCAACCAGCCATCCATGTAATTGTTTCCATGTCTAGTTGCATGGAAATGTTACATTATATTTGGGGGTATCATCATATCATCAGATATTATTCTTTTATCTTAGTAACAGTGAATTAGAAGTATGTTTTTTATTATGCTGCTTTCAGCTGTGTTTTCTTTTTCATGCTAAAAAATGTTTAAATGGTTTAGAAAGATATTTAACATGATTCTCTATCTCAGTTGTGTTTTTCTTTTGTTTACTTTTTTTATATATATATACTAGTTTTTCTGTATTCGTCAGACACTGAAATGTAGTTTGTTAAGATTTTAGGGAGTATGTGTTTGTTTTTTCTTCCAGACTACACATGTTGACAGATATGGAGAAAGCAGTCTAAGTTTTACAGGTCTCTGCCTTTCATTTCAAGGAAGCTACTCCTCAGTCAGTAGATTGAACTCCACTCTTAGAAGAGTGAACAGGAAGAAGAAAATTGGTTCAAGTATGTGTTTCAGGTTTTACTTTTATTGCAAATAGAATATATAAAACTGCAGTCTCAAAAGCTAGGAATGATTTTTTTATCTAATGATATTGATAATTTAACTTATAGTTTGTATACATTACTGATTATTTCTTTAAAGCTTTAAAGATACCAAATGAGATGTGAAGAGAAAAATAGAAAGCACTTATCATTCTTGTTTTTAAAAAAAAGTGTCTCATTATATATCGGGAGCAACTACTCTAATGATAAGAACTTCAACATTTATATCTTTGATATTGTACATTTTTTAGGTACGAGAACACATTTCTGAGTTTAAAAACATAAATTGTTTAAAGCAGATTATACAATATAAATAATAAAGAATCATTTAATGATCATATACACAAACGTTTTAAAATAATTAGTATACTAATAATCAAAGTCTTCATTAAAACAAAGATTAAAATTTTATTAATCTAACCTTGAACAGGCACTTATAGTTCTGTTTGTCTCTCTAGAAATAATTAAAAGTAATATAGAAATGAAATTTACTGAAATACCATGACCCAAACTTAAAGATATACCATTTTAATTATAACAACTGTTTCATTGGTTGTCATATAATATTTGTCTATTTTTACTTAATTCTTTATTTTAAAGGCTAAAATTTAGATGAATTATATTTTATGATTATAAATGTTTGTTAATTGTATTTAACTTCCCTTTAAACAGTACCTAGTAGAGGAGATCTTGAATTAGAAATAATATTTTGTATTCATGTGTTTTTTTTTTTACTTCTTTATTTTACAGTCCTCACTTCATTATCAGGAACCTCTTCTTAATCTGTACCGGGTTCTCCTTACAATAGCCAAGAACCACATTCCTGAGCAGACCAAAAAGATTGATTACGAAATCGTAACTTGCTGGTTACAAAGTGCAAAACTTGCCAGAAAGTAGGTTTTATTACACTGCAAATAAATTCTTGTAATCACCTCATCTGTACTGTTCCTTTAACTTTTCAGTCAATTATTAATCTGATCTATTCTTTCATTAATATCATATAGTAACATACATTTCTCTGAAATGTGTATGGAGTATTTCAGAGGCATCAGACCTGGAGGTGTTGTAACATCCCCACTTTTACATATTTTACATGCATAGCAACTGTAAATTATTATATCAATTTTCTGGTGAGGACATGCCCTAAATCTTTACAGACTTAGCTGACTTTGACAGCAGGGGGAAACACTTTTAGCAGCTTCTTATACTTTAAATTCCTCGTTGTACATTTTGCGTGTCTAGTCAAGCACTCCACCTATTTCTCTCCTTCCTGCACCACTAATACTGAAGATATCACATTGATAAGTTCCTAAACCTGTCAGTGCATGCATGTAGAAGTTATTACTCATTTCTAATTCTTTGTAAGACATTATTGAGCTTTTATGTACATTCTCACAGAGAGAATATTATATAATGTGTTTATGGGGTATCATTTTCTTCTAACACTTTGTTCACATTAACAGAATCATTAATGTTTATTAAAATATTTTAATTTATAATCACAGTAAAATTATATATTAGTCTCACAATTTATACAAGTAGCACACCTTGGTTGTAAGCTTCCAATGAAAATTTAAACTAAATGCAGTTTAAAAAAAAACAAATTCGTAATCCAGTTTACTGAGTTAAGTTGGGGGAGTATTTCTCATCAAAATCTGACTTTTTGATTCTGTTGTTAGTGTCACATAGTAAAATGTTAAAGAAATAATTTATGATCCATGATGGTGAGAAAACCTGCTACATAGAGTTTTTCTCTGCTCATACCAGCCGTTTTTACATATATATTTTAATTATGCATTGTCACTTTAGCCTAAAATTATGTCAAGTTAAAAGACATGTATTATTTGTAACCCAGTTATAAGTTTGAAAGAAAACTTCTTATTTAAAATGATTCTATCTTCATAGGTAAGGTCCATAAGTTTTATACAGGAACGATCAAACAAAAGAGGACATTACAAACCAAATCATACTGTTTCAAAAATAATTTTGTTTACCATCTGGCATTGCTTTTATTTCTCTTTTTGTCAACAGTATGATAATGGAGATTTAAATGTGTGCCATTACTCAGAATATTGTAAGAACCATTGAACTTTGTCTAGAATAGATTATTTTTGAAGTTGCTTAATTTTTAGGGATTAGCTTGATACCAGAGTAGCAAAATGTCCAAAATCGTGAGGGTACAGACCTCAAACTTTACAGAAATATGGAGGCCTACTGATGGATGTAATGAAACTAAAGCTTGTTTCAGGTGATCTGATAGATATTTGATTATGTTCTTCTATCTCACATTTTCTGTACATAAGTGAATAAATACAACATACATGTTTCAGGGGACTATAAGTCCAGCATAAGAGGTGATGAGGATAACATTTTGTATGTGTGGATTGATATGGTTCTTGTGCAGAACTGGGTTTGAATATGAAAATGATATTGTATTGATAATTTGACAATTACCCCACTAGCAGTTTTCTGAACTTTAAGGTGGAATTATTCTGTGGCATGGTGGGCTTTTATAATAGATTACTTTTACCAGTTACTGTGTATCTCTTATATTTCTGAATTCTAGTGTTTTTTAGTCTTGATGTTTCTACAGCATATTGGAATCCACAGAAGATGCTGTATATGATCTCTCTGTTAGGTGATTTGATGCAAATTAATTACAGTTGTTTTTGGCTTCTAAATGCTTTTCTGACTTAATATTGTGTACATATCCTGTATATGTGTTTTTAGAGAAATCTCTGACATATAGTTTTCTTCTTAGAGTAATGCTAAAATAATAGGACTTGAACCCCATATAACAAAAGGTAATACAAATAAATGTATACATCTGGTTACTACTGATATCATACATAATCTACCTAGGATATCAATCAATCTAAACTTGTACACCCCTATTAAAAAATATTCAAACACAGAGAATGAGTCAATGATTTTGTTGGAGTGCTGCAGCTCATGTTGCCACATAGTTGTGTTCTGTCTTACGATTGTACATCTTGACAATATTCTGACAGCACAGTCTCCATTACAGAAGGCTCTCTCATGCAACTGTCATGTAGAAATTACATTTGAAACTTGATAATTAGGCTTTTCAGCTCGTAATCTACAGATTACAGGATTGAACCTCATTTCTGAACATGTTTGCCCTCTCAGCTGTGGGAACATTATATATTGTGACAGTCTGTCCCACTATTCAGTCTGACAAAGGTTAGTGGTGGATGGTATTGGCTAATTGCTTTCTATATAATTCATCACTCAAAATTAGAGAAGGCTAGTGCAGATGGCTCTTGTGTAGCTTTGCATAAACATTCAACAACGAGTCTCAGGACACCATGCTTTCTATAATTGATTTAATTTATGGGGACATTAGTTTCTCAGTGCTTGTTTTGGAAGTTTGTTAGCACAGGAATCTGTAAGTGCTGTATCTAGGTTTGTTTTTTTATGATAATAAATGCTCTTTGTTTTAACTCGTGTATTTTTATAGCCACTTCAAGTTCTTGACATGCTTGAAGCTTTCATGTGTTCATCAACTAATCTTGTGCATATTAATAGCTTGTATTCAAGTTCACTGCTAAAGTCCAGAACTGGTACTAGATTTGAATCATTAGCATAAATATTATATTTGATAGTAATTCATCTGATAACTGTAGAATTAGTACCATACACTAAGTGAAGAATTTATTTAAGAATGAGTTGTAATTAAATTATCTCATTAGATTTAACTGTTATTAAAAACTAAGAAGTATCTGTGTAATAATTAATTGCATAATTATATTAATTATGTAATAATTAATTGCACTATTATATTGCATACATTATGATTAGAACCCATTAACTGTACAATGAATCATGTCCATTAATTTTCAGAATAGTATTTTCAACCTGTGTTTTTTAGAAGTGGTCATCAACAGAGGGCTTATAGTTGTCTGCTAGAAGCTTCAGTATTAAACATACGTGAGACATTTGTGGAAAAGTCTAAGTGGCACTGGAATAAAGTAAATATAAATCTCAGTGGTAATATTTTTGTAATTATTAAAGCAGATACTGTTCTTAGTTTGTAAAACTTTTGATGAAATTATTTAAAGTACCTCTTTTAATATTTTGAAATGCCAAAATTGTGAAATTGAAGCTCCAGGATTTTGCTGTGATTTAAAATTTTGAACTATTATGTTATAATGTAGTAAATTTGAAAATTATTAATTTATAAATGTCACTTTTTTTAAACTTTGAAACTGTTAAATTATGAACATTGTATGTTCTAAATGTATACATTTGGAAGTACAAGATTCTGGAACTTAAAAGCATTAAGAATTTAACCTTGAAGTGAAAAATTTTTATATTTGAGGCAGTAAAAAATGTTTTCTCATCAAACACCATAACATTTGGTATTTCTAAACTGTAATATTTACTTTGAATCTGAGTTTTTGTGAAGATTATAATGATGAATTTGTAATTAACAAAAATGTTACAGCAGTCTATTTATTTTGGCACTTTACTGGCAAATTTTAGTGTTTAGTTATAACAGTTTTCTGTCAACTTGCATTTTTGAACTAATAGTAAATAAATAAATTTTATTTATGCATATGATTGTTATCTCAAATTAGAACCACATCAGTGCAGTATTAGTATCTTATACCTCTTAAAAAAAAGAAACAATTAGTTCAAATGTGAGTTGCATTACATCAAAAATAAAATTTCCAAAATATATTTATCTCTTCTTACCTTACACTTATTATTCAGCTGCTATGGTTTCTTTTCTTTTGTCCATCTAAGTATAGGTCTGATTTTTTTCTCCCTTGCTCCAGTGTTTTATTTCACCTTTAAATCTGTCTCATCACACTTTTCACCTACATCAATGTGATCTCTGTTTTAAAACTGTATATAAGCATTTTGTAACAGGTGCATGTAGTACAGTTGTTGAAGATATTTTATGCATTTTTTTCAGGTTATATATTTGACTTTCGTGAAGTAAAAAAAAAAATTGTTTGGTATGTACGTTTACAGCTTGAATTCATGAATTAATGTATCCAGCATGGAAACAAATTAGGCCTCTCCTATCTCACCTCTGATATATAACATTGCTCCCAAATTGGGAAAGGAGTCGCTCTTAGTTGAGGCTGTCCATGACCTTATCTGTAGTAAGGTGGAAACATAGGTTTGATGTGGTGGTCTCCAGGGGACTGTGATGCTGAACTTTTAGGTGATCCTGGACATTCTGGAGAGAATTTAGATTTGCTTTTTCTTGTGCCTTCCTTTCATCTGTTTGCTTCTAATGAGGCTAATTTTGATCACCTTTTACCAACTTCTTTTCTTTACTTAGTTCATTCAGTGTGTCATGTTTTTTGTCATTACTTGGTGGGTTTTCCTTGGGGGTGGAAAGGTCTGAAGGTGAGTACTTAGTCCTCCCTCCATTCCCTAATACTGAGGCTCATATAGAGATGTTTACTGCTCAGTTTGGTGAGTACTTAGTCCTCCCTCCATTCCCTGATACTGAGGCTCATATAAGAGATGTTTATTGCTCAGTTTTGTAAAGGGACAGCTATGTCTTGTTTGCCATGTTTGTCAGAACAGCACGTTTAACTCATTACCATGAGGTAGATACACGTTTAGACTCTCAGAGAATAGATCAGCTCCTGAAAATGTTAAGTTCCATAAAGAAGTTTATGCTTAATCTGAATATATCACAGTTTTGTAGGATTTGTTTGACCTTAACTAACACTGTAATATTTACTGTATGGACACTTTTTTTTTCTCCTCATTTCAGTTGTCGACTTCAACACTTTCCTGAATTTCGTGGCTGGTATTTCATTGAAACATATTAGAGGGCATTTGTCTACTTACTGACAACCTCCATGTGTTATATGAGTCCTTTTTCTCAAACTCTTGATTTTTGCAGGGATTCCAGACCCTTCATATTCAAGGGCTTATGTCACCAATCTGCATTCGTCTTAGTTGTTGGTTGCTTGACTTTCCTCAGCTCTTACAGGAGGTCTAGTTCCAATGTTGTCCTGACCCTAACAACAACCCCTTGTTTCATCATTACTTACAATATTTTATGCCCTTATCTACAGGGTTCCATGTTCAATTGATTGGAGTATTGCCAGCAGTGTAAATGACTACTGTATTCCTTTGTGTCCTGTGGGGACTCATCTACATTAATTTTTGTACATGTAGAAAACCTTTACCACAGGCCCTTGCATCAGAATTGATCATTCATTTCTCATATCCACTACCATTTTTTCATCATCTTATAGTATTTCACTACCTGCAAGTCCTCAAATGTTTTAACTTCATTCCATCCAGGGTTATCAGAGATGTGTTGGTCATTGGAGTGATTGAGAGAGTTGTTTCAGTTCTTACTAAGGTTTATTTCTGTATATTTGTTGTGCCCATATTGTCATCAGTCTTTTCATTTAAATCAATTCCTAAATCTTCCACAGTTCACGGTGGTGTCATTCCTCATTCTATATTGGTGTTTTTTTGTTGGGAATGTTGTTGACCATGTTTAATGTTGCTAATGCCTATCTACACATTTCCATGGTGAAGTCATCCTGCTACTATCTATGTTTTGTGCACAAGGGTTTGGTGCTGCAGGTCATCTCTCTGCCCTTTAAACTCACACTGGTTCCATATGTTTACAGTTTATAGTTCATGTTATTTTCTTTTACCCTATCTCAAAATGGAATCAGTCAATATTAGCTATCTCGTAAGCACCAGAAAAAACAACCAAAAAAGCACCCATCTTTTCTTTCCAGAATGACTTCAAATTGTAACATAAACCTACATTCTTTTATCCCAAGAAGTTTTAAGCTCATAGCAGAATAAATCTACTTATAACTAAACCATTATCCCACCATTATAAGATGTTAATCACCTGGAAACATGCAGCTCACGTTACATTAATAAATTAAATTTACTCGTGAGTTGCTTGCTCATGAAAAAATATTATTATTACTTATTTTGCCTAAACTAAACTAAAAGGATACTTATTTTTACACTTTAGTTACTTTTATAAATATACATAAAAATAAAATGATTAACAATTTTCATTTTTTTCTTGCTATTGACTATTAAAGTTTACAAATCTTTTTAATTAACCCCATACCCTGGGCCTGTGCACACACATTACTTGGACATCTTGCTACTAGTAGCAGCATCACAGCACAGTCAGATACTATTTCTCTAAAGCAAAAAGATAGAATTTATTATCAGAGCTAAAACTTCTCATTTTCTTTGGAACACTCAACTACCAGCCTTTTGGTCTCTAGTAACCCACCCTTAGGCATTGACAATAGTTTTATTCAGTCATAACTGGACTGGATTGCACTTATACACCTACCCACTGATTAATCTGTTACCCAGCTTCCTAGCAATGATTTCTTCAATCTCTTGTCGTATTCTGTTGATTGCACGAGATTGGCCTAATCAACCCTTATCTCATATACCATGTACCACTTTTCCCTTAGGGTTTATTTTATGTTGCTTCTGGCCTGTGGACATCACCAGTCAGAGTTATTTGCATTACACTTACAGAGGACACTTTTTCATTCTAGCCATGTCCTTCTGTACCCAGATAGTCCTTCTTACCTTACCACTGGCAGCCAGGAAAGGGATAAATACTTTCACTGATTCATCTGACCTCTTTATTTTCACACATATAAATGATGGGTCCCCATTGTTTCTTATGTCTAATGAAGGCCTTGAGGTGTGAGGTTGCCTAAACTAAAGGTTTTAGTGGTGCTGGACAATGGCTTTTATTTATTGTGTCTCTTTAGTTTCCCAGGGCTTACCTCTGGTTACCTCAATGGGATGAGTGGTAGAATTGATCCATATTGATTTTATGGGCTCTCTCTGAAGGCAAGGAAAATTCTACAAATCTCAACTTATCACATTTCTATGTTCATCGTGGCCCAGTTGAATTGCTCACTGGAGGACATTCTGAGCTTGTGTGTGAACCTTCCCCAATACTTTTATCTCACATTATTTACATAATCTGGCATTATCTTTCTTTGAGGGTTTTTTTACTACCCCTACATCTATGTTAACCTCATCTGCTAGGTTATACTGAAAGGTGAGTATTTGCATCACTAATCTTCTCTTTTTTTTTAATTTCAAAATTCTACTTTTTGGTGAGTGTTGCCCAATCAAGTGTGCTTTTATCAAACCAAATTCACTCTAGCAACTAAAATTAATTTAGTACATCACTTCTTAGCTTGCAGCCTGAGCAAATATAATTATTGTCAGAAAACAACAAAATTATAAACCCTGTCATTTTGAAAATCCTTCAAAGGTAATGAGCACATTGTTTTTTTGTAACTTACAAGAGGGTAAAAATTGTAGATAATGGAAAAGTAAGTAAAAGTTTTAATAGCATTATAAAATCTAAAAAATTATCAAATGTTTATACCCTAGTATTTTAGTAGTATTAAAAAGGATAAACAAATTCTTGCTTTTATGACCTTGATGTTATGCACATAAAACACTTTTACAGGGGCATAAAAACTGTCAGTGTTGAGTTCCTTTAGATTTTTTTATGAGTAAAAATTTCTGAAGACAGTGATTGTATAGACTTATGAAAAGTTAACAAATGTTTGAAAACGTCTTGATATTACTATTTTTGACTACAATTTTCATGATAACAAAACACTGCATTTACATCTCAAAAGGTCCAAAATCAAATTCTATGACTACATGATGCACTAAACTCATACCTCACTGAATAACAAAATATACAACATGATTACTCCGTTATGTTTTACCAGATAAGGAAGATCATCAACATCTAAAGGCTATAATTACCTTTCTTCAGGAAATGAAATTCACAACATAATCACCAAATCAATGTAGTTAAACCCCACTATGTAATAAAGCATGTATCAAAACTACTCAAAAAACATAACTGATTATAACCAGAAAAAAAAATACATACCAGCACTGTTTGTACACTAAGTCCTGTCTAATCAGATAAAACATTGTACAGTGGCCAGCTGTGGTTTTGTGCAGAGAAAACCCATACAATGGCTCTCTGTGGAGAGCATATGTCAGCTTCCACTTGATAAATCTACTACTGCTGCTACATAGCACATGAACACATTAGCAAATTTTTTATATGTATGGAATTTTTCCATTGTCTTGTGACTCCTAAAAATAACCCTCAAAGCTGATAATGAAAACATAAGGATATGAGCTACCTCAGATATAATTTTTTTTCACCTTTAAGAGATTGTAGATTGACCAAATGTTATTATTTTACCTGAATAATAAATATAAAAAGGTTCAGTCATAAAAGTGACATATTCTGATAAAATATAATAACTTTTAAATAGTTGTGTGAAACAAAATGAAGAAAAATTGCAAATATACTTTGAGAATGTAACGTAACAAGCTAGAAACATAAAATCCCTCTGAATGCATTAATTAATATAAAAACTACATGTACTTTGGACTTCAAAGGTTTATTATATGCATTAATGATCTAATGATTTCATTCATAAATAATTTCAACCAGACAATATGGTGAATGGATGGTGGATAATATTCTGTACACATTAGACAGAATGTGTTTGTTCTGTTATAGCAAAGCAGCATCAGGCCATCTACTGTGTCCACCAAAGGGAATCAAAGCCCTGATTTTAGCAATGTAAATTCAAACACTAACCTCTTTCCTACTAGGGAACAGACAATGAACACTTGTATAACAGTTGTTATGGAGTGAATACCTTTTCTAAGTTAACATTCACAAACTTCATATTATAAAAACTGTTGTTATAACAAACTACTTGCATCAATTGTATTCCAACCACTACTGTAGTTGTTGTATGCCAGTGAGCCTTATAAGCTGTTAAATGCAATGGTAGCCCACATCAAGATCTTATATCAAGGTTAAAATAGCCTTCTTATTTACAAATTATAAACTTCTCTAAAAAAAAGATTCCTAATTCTTTTAGCTTGTTTCACCACAGTCAAATACATTAGACTACTGAAGGTTTTTCAATGTGTGTAAATATTCATACTTAAATAATTTTAAACCTTTACACCACTATTATTTTCCAATGGGATTCCAAACATATTTATACATGGTGTCTTTGTTGTTAAAATTTGCAATAATTTTATCAAGATACAAATAATAGTTGATACTATGGAATAAGAACCAGAATCTCATTTGATTAAGTAAGTGGTTCAAAAGTTGTATGAAGTTCAAAGTTAGAAAATTGAAAACAGATGTTTAATTTCAAAGAGAATGGCTGATATTTACCTGTAAGTATTTTGCAGTAAAAACAATATTTCATGGTTAAGAAGGCTCCAATACATACAAAGATACATTAACAAATCCACCATCATATCATATTATTTACAGTTGGTGGCCCGGGATGGCCAGGTGGGTTAAAGCATGCGACTTGTTATCTGAGGGTCTCGGAAGAGCAACGACTTAACACTACCTATTGCCAACCCTAGGTTAGTCTTTTACCAAACATGCTTGACCTTTCAGCCGTGGAGGCGTTATAATGTGACGGTCTATCCAACTGTACGTTGGTAAAAGAGTAGCTCAAGAGTTGGCATTGGGTGGTGATGACTAGCAACCTTCCCTCTAGTCTTAAATTAGGGACAACTAGCGCAGGTAGCCCTCGAGTAGCTTTGCGCGAAATTCAAAAACAAAACAACAATTTACAGTAGGAAAATAATTAAATGTATAAAAACAATTACCTTTTAAAATTATGCAAGAGTGTACACGTTATCTTATATAATTATAGATAACTCAATTGTTAAAATATTATGCTAAAATATTTTTTAAAATTGTTTTACAAACTGCGAAAGTTTATGACTGTATATATACATATATGGCCCGACATGGCCAAGCGTGTTAAGGTGTTCGACTCGTAATCCGAGGGTCACGGGTTCGAATCCCGGTCACACCAAACACGCTCGCCCACCCAGCCATGGGGCTTTATAATGTTACAGTCAATCACACTATTCGTTGGTAAAGGAGTAGCAGTCTCCATATAAGGCAAACACCGAGGTGGATATTCAGGTCTCAGAGGAAATAACATAAATGTAGAACCTTCCAGGAGTACAAGAGAAGCAAAATAACAAAATAATGTACTTTTAAGTCTATCCACCTAACAAAACATATTTTGTTGTGTTACTTTTCGCGTAATGTTTCTGATACAAAGAAACGAAGACAACATGTAGTATTCAGTATTCAGTTTCCTTTATTGAGTCATTTGTACTTCGTGGATTATTTCTGAATTCGAAGTTTCTCACTCCACCTTATCACCAGACAGAAGAAATATTTTCTAATACCTGTAATTACTTTGAGAGTCCCGTCACATTAAACATGCTCGCCCTTTTAACCGTGGGAAGGTTATAATGTGACGATCAATCCCATAATTCGTTGGTAAAATATTAGCCCAAAAGTTGGCGCTGGGTGGTGATGACTAGCTGCCTTCCCTCTAGTCTTAAACTGCTAAATTAGGAATGTCTAGCGCAGATAGCCCTCGAGCAGTTTTGCACGAAATTCAAAACAAACAAACAAATATATACATATATAAAGTATAATCAGTACATGTGTATTTTTATCAAATCAACACTGAAATGGTGAAAATGTTTTTATATTAAATTTGTATAAAATACGCAAATATTTGAGATTTAAGTAATAATCTTTTATTGTGGAAATTATATGTATTTTATCCAAAACGTCACAAGCATAAGCAAAATAAGTAACTGAACAGTTTAAGAACTTTTTCATCTTCATTAATATCAGACCCTTTGGCTTCCTATTAATGGCCAGTGATCCCAAAACAATGTATATATATATGTGTGTGTGTGTGTGAAATTGAATGCTTCGAATGAACATCCTTAATGAGTTGTGTTATATGCCACAACAGCAGTTTCTTTGGTACTACATTGTCAATCAAAGACTATAGCTTTAAGAACTAATATTTTATTCTTAATCTGCTAAATGTATTATTTCTATTGCTAATATTCTTAAGGTTACGTTTTAGGACTTAATTGACACCTAATGAAATACAATTTAGATTTTAGAAAGGTGCTCATACTGATGTCCAAGCCTCAAATGGTACAGCGGTTTGTTTGCAGGCTCACACCACTAAAACCCGGGTTTCGAAGCCCATGGTAGGCAGAGCACAGATAGCCCATTGTGCAGCTTTGTGCTTAATTCTGAACAAACAAACAAACAAACTGATGTCCAACGAATTTTCACTCGAATTTGAAAAGTTTATTACAAAACTATACTGCTTTGAAAATGTAAGTCTTTCTATTCGAAATTTTGAGTAACTTACAAGTTATTGTATCACAAAACATTATGAACTCAAATAATAAATGAGCCATTTATCCCAATCTCATATACACTTTGAAGTACTTTAATTAATAGTTTGTAATTGCAATAATAAACTCACAACTACCGCTACTACCAGCTTTGATCAACATCCGACGTAGAATTTTAGCTTTACACATTTCGTGGGCATGAGCGCCAGTTTTAGTACTAATGCAATATTAAACATTACAGATTAAAATCACATTAATTACTCACCTTAGGATCTGGAGACAACTATTGTGATATCATCCAAGTCCTATTTGTCACCTTTTAACCTCATAATACTGTTAGAATTACAAAATATTCCATTCTGCTAACAATGACAAGAATATAAGCATACGTACGCTTTTTAATATTCTTAATATGACGAGAATTTTTTGCAGATTCGCTTGGCACTTTTTTGGAATTGTTGAAGTCGTTCGATAACACATGTAGCTTACTACGCAGGTCACTGACAATTTGCAAGCAAAATATTGCATTCAATACGTTGGGGTTAAAAGATATGATGCAGTAAAATGTTTATAGATTTATTTATGTGAAGTGATGCCCCCAAGGAAAAACCAAACGAATCAGGAAAGAAAATTTACAAGAAGAAAAAATTATCAAAGTGAAACATATTTAAATTTTATTGTCGTGTACAAGGACATTGTAAATATTAACCAGTGCAATATTTGTACTTGTAAAAATGTACTGTAACTTGAATTTACTGTAGCTGCTAAGCCTAATGCTAGTCTGTGAGGGTTAATACGAAAACGAGTTAGTTAACCACATAATTAATAATTGTTCATTCTCATTACAAGTAGTGTCTGCCGAATTATGTAAGTAGATTTGGACAACATTTTAAAATGAAATTATTAGTATATAACTTATAAGTAGGGACTACATAAATTGTAAATTTACAATTTTTAGACTTTAAAGGCAATGGTGAAAAACGTGCTTTGAATTGTGGCTGTATTGTAATAAGAAAAAGGTATTTCTAGTGGTTGAGTGAGTCCTACAGGTTATTATGGTTTTATTCTTACTGTCACTTGTACACGTGAAGCAACTAGTAAAGCTTCAAGAGCACTTAACAGGGCAAGTACTTCTCTTTATAACTTAATTGTATTAATGACTCTTTATGTGCAAGTTTTAAACTATGAAAAACTAGTTTTTATAATATTAAATAGTTTTTCATTAAAACAAATTCAGATACAAGACCAAAAACAGCATGGGTAGATAATTGCACTTTGCAGTCACTTTGGATCTTTAGTTAATTGGTTGATACCTTTACCAAAACCTGATTGGCCAAAATACAGATAACTGTTGCACACTTTGTGAAAATTTGATCTACAGCTGGCCACAAAACAGATGTCAACATGCTACAACATTCAGTGATTAAGTGTGCTGATCCTGTATTGATAAAGTAACATTGATACAGGAAAAGAAGAAAGTGACAGTGTAGATGTAATGGTTCAGACTTAGAGGTCAAAATTGCATAAAAAACAGGTGTGAAAGAACTGCAAGGTAAATTAAAAGTATGAAGAAAGAGAAAATGAAGGACTGATTCATCTATTCCACTGGAGAGTGATGAAGATGAAATGTGTAGCAGTACTTCTGAGGATCCCATAGAGTTTGTGACACTGAATGAATGATGCAGATAATTCAAGAACTGAAGTGTAAACGCAAGACATTGTTGTGGTATTTCAACGTGGCACAGGAGCAATGCCGATTCAATTTGGTATTGAATCCACAACAACATTAAACTTTCCAAATCAAGAAGCTTGATGAAAAGCATCAAGTTTCAGTGCTCTTGAAAAGAGCAGGTGATTGCTTGCATTCTGCATGGCAGGATTAAGGATTCTTTGTACTACGTTACTTCCAAGAGATCCAGATGATCTTATGAACATGACTGGAAATACAATTAAATCTGATGATACAAAACTATTCTCATATGCCAACAATATGCAACAAGTTTTGCCAGAGAAAGTTACACTTGCACTGATATGTTAGTCAGTGATGTTTAAAGAAATGAAAGATAGATTGAAGAACAAACTTTTGAAATAGCTAGATGAGAATTATCCCACTGATGTGAAGGTCATGGCCTTTGTACCTACTCTGAAAACAAAAAGCAAGAATGAGAACAAATAGTTAATAACATAACATACACATCTTCCAAGTTTACTACTGTGTACTATGGGAGTCAAAAACTTTCAATAGCATTACTAAATCTGCATATTTTTTCATAAAACTTTGTAGGAGATTTTGTTCAACCAGAAAACTCTAAAAGTGAGTTTTAGCTCATTCTAGAATGATGTTATTTATTAAGGATAGCCATTCAGCACAAATCCTGGGTGTCTGGCCTGTGGAAGCAGTGTTAAAATTTGCAAACAGTCTAAAAAAAGTTGATTTATTTATATCAACCATTTGTAATTTTAATGTATTTGAACAGAAACTAAAATAAATGGTTATCTTTGTTGATGGTGGCACTATTTTTCTCTCACTTTGACTATCTGAATTAGATTTACATTGCTTAGCTTTAGGCCAGACCATAAAATAACTTGTTGTTGCAAAATTCATGGTTAAATTTCAAAATTTCTTAATCAGAATGAGAATTGATACATGAGTTAGTTTCATGCAAAGTAATCAATTAATTTTATGAAAATAATCAACTTGTGTGTCCAATTATTACCATCTTCAATATTCAGTAATCAAAATTAATCTTTTAGAGGCAGTTCACGTCTTGCACAGAAAGCTGTCTTTTTATGTCTGCCTTAGAAATTTCCATGCTACTTGTGAATTTCTGCTGATTGTGTGAGTGACTAATTTTCTCACACAGGTTGTGTAGTAATGATGGATTACAGTCATGTTGACTAATTGTTTTTCAATTACATTGTGATGCTTCTTGTTTGGTGATATTGTTTTGTCTGGTGCACATGAGATGGTGTGTAAGGCAAAGATGAGACTGTTTCTTGTTTCTGTTTTTTTATAGTATTCTTTGGCTAGTGTATCAAATCTGATTTTGAAATAACCAAATACTTTGTTGAGGTCAGAAAATGACTGATTTGGGGTATATTCAGTGGTGATGCACACCAACACACACACATCCTAAATAGATCAGATGAATTTAAGTTGGGTCTGGTAAAGGCAAATTCTGGGTGTTATTTACCTCATTTTACTGCTTTAATATCATGCTGAAAAGGTGTGGTCAGTTCTTATAAACTTATGAGAAGACAGTGCATTAGCATTCAAAATATTAGTCAAACAAGGTATCCAAGGCTACCTTAACTTTTACCAGTGTTTGAAACTGCAGAATTTTCTGTTGACCTTTTAACATGTCTTTAACACTTTGTAATTTCATAATTATCATCAACATTGTCTGTAGAAAAGTATGAAGAAAAACAGTATGAAAGGCTGTGTAAAATCATACTTCCATATAGTTATCTTATAAGTACCACATTAATGTCAAATTCATAAAGTGTAATTTTCATCTTAACAGCTGTCACATTTTCTTTATTTTTAATGAACATTTATTACATAATATGTTTTGAATATTTTAAAACTCTAATTATCTTTGTAATGCATGATTTGTTTACTTAATCAATGAAATAGTATGCCATGTTTATTAAAGTTATTGATACAAAGGTTCAAACAAATTGTTGGTAATATAAGAGTAATCACACTCTACTCACATTACCTTAGGTAGATCAACAAGTAGGAAGAAAAAGAAGGAAATTGAGGACCTGAACTTGACATTAAAATCTGTAACAACACAGAAAGATGAGAAAGGTAAAATACTACTCTTTATATTAAGAAATAGGTTTTTTCTGTCACCTTTCCTTGCTTGTGGAGAATGAAGTTAATGTTAGATAACACTGCACAACAAAGTTTTGCATCTTGAACACTGTTGGGTGTTCCTTATAGATTTTTGGCTGCTGATAATGAAAATCACATCCACATTTGCCCATTACGTACAGTTTCATTGAAATCTTCAGTTTTGCTACAATGGGAAAACAATATCAGGGCAACTGGAATTTGTCAATGCTTGCTGACTACTGTTGGACACTGCAACGTGATGCACCGGACATTGAATACAAACAAAAATCAGGAGCAAAACACTTTTAATTATGTTGAACTTAATAGCATATTAGAAACATAAACGCAATTAAATAAGTTATTGCCAGTAAACAGTTAGCTGTCTATTTCTCAAAGTTTCTACTGATGAAGCAAAACCAAAACTATATTTGTGCATACCCACCAGATACCTGTCACAATCAGCAAAACCTTTTCAGGAAGCAAAACATTTTAAAAAAATTGTTGTGCAGTATAATTTGTGTATGGAGTATAAAGGTTTATTTTATTTTTACCTAATACAAATGCTAGATTAGACAAGCTTTCCCATAAGTTATTTCTATGTAATTTGATAGAGAGTGTGAGCAAGAAATTCTGAAATTTGTATATTCCTATTGTTGTATGACTTTCAACATAACAAGTACGTGATATGTATCTCAGGACAAATGGTTATACCAAAATAAAACTGAAAACAATGTTTTGACCTTCTTAGGTCATCTTCAGATTAACAAAGAAGGGGATTGCAACAGTTGTTCTGAAATACATTTTTTACTTCAAGTTGGTTTCTTGTCATCACGAAGTACGTGATATATTGTTAATCACTTACCCTCCTCCTACATGTTGGTATGGCATGTTTTTGTAAACATATAAATACAAAGATTTTTCTTTTTTTCCATTGTTGCTTTTGCTTGTTTTGAAGTGGTGTAAAATGAGCATGAGAATATGTCAATGTGAGGTTTAATAGTACTAAAAAACATAGGATTTTATAGTTAACTGAAGACTTTTAAGAATTACTACATAAAGTGTTATTAATACAGATTATCTTTGGATACATCAATGATCTGGCTGTCTAAGTAGGTCATAAAGGTTTTTAAGATATTATTTCTTAGAAATAGCAAATAACATAAGTTGAATCTTTCAAACTGAGTTATTCAAGAAAAAGTTAAAATACTTTCCAGAATTACTGTGGTTTTTTATACCTTATGTATTATATAGAAACTGAAATACATCATGATGTATTCTACCATATTACTATTGCTCTTGATATGTAGTCTTAAATGTGTTTAAAGATGGAACCTCTTTGCTTTCTACTTTTAGAGATACATTTCCCTGACATAAGTGACGATTTTTTTAGCATTAGTCATATATAAAAGAATTTCTAAAGTTTGGAACATCAGGTTTACAATTTCACCCATTTAAAGTTCTAAATATTTATTTTTCATTATTTGTTTAAGGTCTGGCACTAAAATTGTACTAATGTATAACTTGTAATTATAAATATTTATTCTTTATCAGTGAGAGTTAAATATTTTCTTAAGGAGTGGTTGGAAAGAAATACAGTTTTATTCCATATGAGTTCTGCAGTTATAACACTTAGAGAGACATAAATCAGGTAGATAATTGTGACTAACCAACAATAATTGGCTTTATAAGTACAATGAAATTATTTACATAGCTACACCTCATTCAAAACAAAAAGCATAAGCTATTATATTACTGTAACTTCATTGAATGTTATTTTTATACATTTTAAAAATGCATGTTGGTACATTTTATCTGTTTTTATAACTTTAAAAATTAAAACAACTTATGTAAAAAGTGTGTGGTGCAAGTATTGTGAACATATTAACTGAAAGCATGAATTCTTATACTGTACATAGCTATCTTTAATATTAAATTAGTTTTCATAATTTTTGTGTGTTTTTCAATAGTTAGGTCACTGATACTCTTAGGGTGAATCAAAACAAGTGTTCAAAGTCTGCTTTATGTAAATCACACACCACAGCATTGAAGTGTTTTATCTTGTTACTCTCAACATGGCTACAGTTCAGTTATATTCATCTCTTGCAGAAAGGTGATATAACTATTTTAATTTCAGGAACTGATCCTAAATCTGCACTGTATGTTTTTTATAAGTAAGAACAGTGTAAGAAAGGTGACAAATGCAAGTTTTCCCACGATGATGTTGAAAATAAGAGTGAAAAGAAGAGTATTTATGTAGACTTGAGAGATGAAGGTAATGTAGTTTATTTTTTTATCTATGCATCTATTATCTGTTAAAAATGTGAAGTGTAAAGGTCTTTTAAATCAACTGTATGGTTTTCTGTGTTTGCATTATTAGTGTTAGACTACTGAAGCATTTTAAGAGTTTAAATGGCAATCTTCAGTTGTACCTTTTATAAAATTAATGTAGATAAATCTAATTCTGTTAAGGGTTTATATCTTTCATTTCAAATATAAAAAAGTTTAAATTATATATTTTTTGGTCAAGATGAATTTTTATCTAATAAATAATTTGGATTTCAATCAATTATTGCATACTGCACTTGATAAACCAGAATAAACATATGATATCATAGAAGAATATTCCTGCAGCTTTCAAATAGTCAAAAATATTTTCAGAAGTAAAACCACAACAACAAAAGAAACAAAATTCCTGTCTTTGGTATTTTTCCTCTTTTTCCCTGAGCCTTACATTAAGATCACTTGTTCACTTTTATGAGAGCTCTGGGTATCTAGTATGTTGACAAACCAAATTACTGCTGCAGTAATATATGATCAGTGTATTGACTATAGAAATTCCCATTATAGCTGAATATGCTACTGGTAAGATTTCCCAGGAATTTAGTTCAACGTTATGTACAGACTAATTCTAAGGAAATTAGATTCATGGGTTTAGCCAGTGATTTCTTCTTCTTTTCAGTAAAACAATGTTTCTAAGTAAGAATGTAATCAATAAGAAGACATTTGGACTCTCTGTTTTTCTTTGTTTTTAACACTTTTTTATTTTAGCCTGTCATATTCCACACCATTTCAAGAGTTTTAGTTTTCCACTACTTTTCATGCTTCCAAGTTGTTTGCTTTTGGAGAGAATTGCTCTTCTCATACTTTTGTTTCTGTTGATACCAGTTCTACCAGGGGACCGGTACATGTTGATAAACTTTACTACACTTCAAATCTGGTTGATATACCTATGGTAGTTGTGACTCAGATATCATTTGTGTGGCTTTACTCTTATTTACACATGGGAGAATTGAGTATTTCATGTCATTAATGTATGGATTTTGGTAAGTTAGATATTTATATGTCCTTTATCACCTAAGTTATTTTAAATGAATTGTAAATGAGATGTTGATTATTAATTGTGTTATTACTAGATACATTTAATCACTTTGCAAGTACATTAATCTTACATACTTTGTGGTCTCAACAGATTTCATGGCTTTGTTAGTTCATTATTAGTAATTTAACTAGGTATGTTTAGCCTAGATTGTTTGTAAGTTGCAATTATTACTACTAGTAACATATAATTATTTTATTTTTCAAAATTGTTAATCATGTGCTAAACCATTTTCCCTTCATAATCCACAATTTAAAATTCTTCCCCACAGTGTCCACTTCATTGCCCTAAATCATGTTTTCCATTTCAGGACTTTCCTGTTTGTTTGGACAAACCTCAATTCTTTTTCACTCTATGATAATTTGTGCTCTTCTCTCTATGAATAACTAGATAATGTTTGCTTCTACTCATTCACAGTCCATAGACCACACTCCACTGATTCTACAAGATACAATAGAGGGAGGATTCCTCATGATAGTGGGAGAAATACATTCTTATCTCCTCTCAATAACCCATTCATTTGGGTAGTTTTCTTCTTTTCAACCTCATTTGGGCCTAGCCTTCTCCTTTTCAGGTTTGGAGCAAGCAGTTCACATGTTCTTCACCTCACATTTCTTGCAGTTAAATGTATTCTATCTTTGTGGGGATGTGAACTATGGATCAAACTTGTATGTATTCACTTTAGTGGGAACTGAGAGATCAGTGAAACTTCTTACCCATACACACTGCCCGCATCCATATACTAGTAACAACATTTACTAGTTCATGTCTTGCCTTATGTATTGTATGTTATAAAATGTTTTCATTTTAAGTTGAATTTTCTTCATCAGTAAAACTTGTGATTTCTTTACTAATGTGATGTTAACATGCATCTGCTTACAGAAGAACTGAGTCATTTAACCAATCAAAATAAGTGTTTGTAATAATTATTTTAGCAATTAATCAAAATTATGATTGAATCAGTTGTCATGTTAATAATAAACTAATTGAAATTAATGTTTCCAGTTATTCCAAATATCCAGATGATCAAAATATTTGTTAGGTACAAACTTGCATAAGAGGCAGGTGTGGGGATGCTTTACGACTTCCATTTCCATTAAATTTACTATTCCTGTCATTGTTACTGCAAAGCTACAGAAGCTATCTATCACTGCACCAATTTTGAACCATTGACTGTCAACTTTCTGGCTATTTTAATAATAAGGTGTAAATTTATTGTATTTTGATTTTTTTCTCACACTGTGTGATGTTTTTGCTTTACAATTGTATCACTATTATTTAAAGTTGTATAAGTGTGAGCCCAAGTGGTCCAGTCATTCATATTTTTAGTATTTAATAACTGTATTCTTCAGTTATGTATGAGAGAATGCAGGTGAGGTGAAGGGATCCATAGGGGTAAACATTATGCACATTTTTCAGAAAATAATAATAATATTGTTTTATATTATATTTAAATAGACATGAATTTAAGGTAGAGATCAAGGGAGTTTAAACCCCATCCCTTCTAGCTGTTTTTTTTTTTAAAGTAATACCTGTATCATTTAATGTTTTTATCTGTGGGGTCTTAACTCCTCCCTCCATTTCCCCCCATTCATTTAATTAGGAAAACAGTCAATAGTATTGAAAATAAATATGAGGTTTCAATATCTGTTTGATTGGTCTATTAATTACCTTTATTATTATTTATTTGAATTTACTTTATTTTGAATCTGTAACAGTCAGGTGTAGATTCAGCCATTAACTTATGAATACAATAATATGAACATCAACTGAATGTTTCCCTGGTAAATTATCAGGCCTTGGTTTTTTCCAGAAATTAACAGTGTGCATGCATTCTAGACTTTATGGAGATTTGTTTTTATTAAAGGTAGCGTTATTTTTCTGAATTTATAATGCACAGTGGAGGGATTTAGACATTTTCATTGTTGGTTGGTTAGCTTGGCATTTCATGGTGCAAAGCAACTAGGCTGTCTGCACCAGACATTTTGGTAATGAAGTTAGAAAAAAATTACCTTTTTTATCTAAGTGGTAATAAAAAAACTTTATTTTAACCAAAATTTTGAAAAAATTTATGGTTATTATTTCTTACATCATTTGTAGCCCTTATATTTATGACACTTGTAGCTCTTGTAACATATGCCTACTTTAAAATCTGTTTTTCATTGTTTGAAAGTTATAATGTCACAAGTGTTTTAGTACTGTTGATATCCAAAATAAGTAAAAATGCAAGTGACAAAAAGGAATTGAAAACAGACTGATGTTTGCAAACACTAAAATGTGAATAGAGGTGTAGACATGGTTTTCCTTTCAAAATATAATAATTTATTTCAATTAAAGTTTAAAATGTTTGTTTTTATTTTCTAATTGATCACATTGGTAGAAATACAGATATAGATTTTAAGTTGTTCATTACAACCTATATGAACTAATAATAATAGACTTTCTAATTAATTTTATCACTAATGACTTCTAACACATAGGTATAAATAATAAAACAATGAATGTGATGTACACTTATTAATTAAACTACTAGAAGTCTAATTAGACCCCCTCTTCATAAAAGAAATAGAGAAACTATTCTTGCTTTGATAACAGTTGTTGAGAAAGTTTAAATATGCTTGGATATAGCACATAGACTATCATGTGTTGATAAAGTTAAAATATAGGTTGTTTTTTATAGCTTAGTAAAGTTTCTTTTCTGTTCCCTTTGTTGTGAATTCTGAATGTATTTGTGTATAAAATTATATTTTAAAGCTATAGAAATTTTCTTCAAAGAGAAAATATATGATAACTTTGCATAAGGTAAGTAAGCTTATACAGTTTAAAGATGGGTTGAACTGATAACAAATCTTATTAAAAGTTTAACATGATAATGAATGTATAGTGTTTGGAAAAGGTTTTGTCATCATCAGGTTTAATAATATACCTATACACTGAAATGTATGACTCATGGCTCCTATAATTAGAGTCTTTCTATATAGGGAATTGCAGACACCCATAGTACTGTATCTACTGTGTCATTCCTCTGGACTCTCCAACAAGTATTCCATTCCCTTTTCTTCTAGTGGAGTAGAGGAGTCCTTTCCACTTCTTGAGTGTAGACCAAGGAAGATTCCTCCTGAGTAGTTTTTGTACAATAAACTAAAATTTAATTTGTAGATTATGTGTACCCACTCAACAACAAGAGGGCTAGCATTGTTATTCTTACTGTGATACTGAACAATGATTACACTGTAATATAACAATCAGGATCCAAGGCACTTTCCCTGAACATTTTGCTCAGGTTAACTGCACTTGTTGCTCACAAAATTCTTATGAAAGGTGTTTCCACAGGATATTTTCTGCCCAGATGGACTGCACTTGACATAATCTGTCTTAACCCAAGACACTTCCTCTGCATGTTTTTATACCAGTACTTGACCAGATCATATTTATACCAAAGGTGCTACCTCCTGGGTGTTACCAGGGGAGACCACTCTTGTTCATCAAATAGTTCTCATGCAAAGCACTTCCACTTAAAGATGTTTGCCTGGATGGACTTCACTTGGCATAATTCAACATATCTTATGGTGCTTTCCATGGATGTCTTTCCCTGTAGACCTCACTTGGCCACAGTATTGTATATCTGAGGTGATTCTCTGGGCACACTACACTTGTTGATCAAATAGTTCTCATGCATGGTGCTTCCACTGGATGTTTTTTGCCTGGGATGGACTGCACTTGGCATTATCTAACATATGCTAAAATGCTTTCTCTCAATATTTTTCCTGGTGGATTACTCTTTACCATACTATTTTATCTCAAAGACACTTCCCCTGGATGTTTTCTGCCTAGGCAGACTGTACTTGGTCTGTTCATGTACCCTTTTTATAAGTTTGTGTGGGTTAAATATCAATATATCTGTTTTCACTTTTTGTTATTTCTGTTTAACTGTCAGAAATGCATTATGTTTGCTTTTGTTTATATCCTTCTGTGAATTTGTAGAAAGTTATTAAATATCTTTTTGTATTTAATAAATACAACTATACATTTACAAAAATTAAAAACACTATTTGATATGTGCCAATCAATGAATTAAACTCACACTGCTTAATTTTTCTCGCCATTTATTTTACAATAATGAATATTTATAACAAGATATTCAATGAAAAATATACATTTCACAATGAAATTCATAAAGATAGAAAAATTATTGCTTTCTAAAAATCACATTTACTTCTGTTATATCTTGTTTTACTTAAAACATTTTATCAATCTTACACAATTTTTGTTTTTAGGTAACTTTAGCATTTCAATTCTAGAAACACTATATTAATCACTGCATTGAGCAATAAATTGCTAAAACCAAACTTGGTAACTTTGAACAAAACATCAGGTTCAATAAAATGTGTTTTTTTTTTTTTACAAAAATGTTTAGCTATAGGTAAGTAAGTAATAAATAAATGTAGAGCAGACATCTACTAGTGGTACAGATCATGTCTGTGGTAGGGCACTTTGTAAAACAATCTTGAAATTATCTTTAAGAAGAATCTGGGAGATACAAGTCACTGCCAATGTTCAGTTACACACACTACAGTTAAGTTTCATACATTGTAACTTTATAGGATTTCTACTTATTACACATCCAATTCTTCATCAGATAGGTTTTCATTGATTGGAACAGCTTCTCCATCTACTGTAGCAGTAAGATGATCTTCTCAATCAGCTGCTTCAGGAAGCTTCCCCTCCTCTCCTACAAATTTATTGTATAAAACAATCATAATGAACACCATGTTAGTGCAAAATACCACTAACAATGATACCAACAATTACTGATATAATTATCTATATGATATTTAATCAACATAATCTGTCCTGATTTTTCTCAATACATTTTGAAATATTAACAATAACTAACAAAGCAAATATATAATTTTTACATATATCAATACATTCATCATTCATTCAGGCTTTTAGTGTCTGTAAAAAAATTTGCAAACTACCTTTTACAGACAGACCTTTCTTTTAACATTTTCAATGTCATGATTTTTTCTAAAAATCAAATAGTTGTGGTTTCGTTAAATAAGTCTGAACGTCTTTTTTTAAATTAATAAGCATTAAATACAAATTAATTATTATTACAGTTGATAATAAGGGTTTTTAACAATATCTTACTTTAACAGCTAATTTATATTATGTTCTAACTTCGTATTATTATAACATACTTTTTAAAATTTTGTCAACAATTCTTTTATTAAAATAGATACTTCATATTAAACCTTAACTATAACTTTCCTACTTCAACAGACACTTGAATTAAATTTAAGGCACAACTATAACAGTTACTTTCTTAATGTAATACTTGATACTGACTACATCTTCTTACCATATAGGTTTGCTTTTCTTCTGTTCACTTCATGAAGATTAGGTAACAATGTTAATCCTACATTTGCTTGCAGGATAAAGGTCTCAGTTGTTAGTTCCAGATATGAATCACAGTTGTGCAACTGCAAAGAAAGTTTACAAAGATTAAATTTTTATATGTTCCAATGCCCTCAAATTTTATGATAAATATATCTCATACACGTTAGCATTGACATTGACAAAATTTAAAAGTAATATTTATATATATTAATTCTGCAATTATATTTCTTAACAGAGCTAGCACTAGTGGGAGGGAGCTAAAATAGTTCTCCAACCCCAAAGCTACTATTATCCATAAATTTAGTTTTACCATAATTTCAGATTTAATCCCAGCATATGTCTCACTGCCCCCCTTTTCAGTTAAGAAAAATCTGGAACTGGGACTGATTCTTAAATGATGGTTAAAAACATGAAATAAATTAATATATGTATTTTTTAAACTTTTGGCTTGAGTTTAAATGTTTATTTTTATTTCCTCCAAAACTATAAAATCCTTTTGAAATCAATTTTCAATTTCCCAGCTACAAAAAGACACAAAACTGTTCACTGATGTGTCAACACTGACAACCAAGTTTGCTGGTATTAATAAAAAAAGAGAGAGATTATAATTATGTCTTTTTTTGTATAAAGAGAATTCTTCCAATATCCTTGTGATACCACAGCCTGTAATGTGGAGACAGAAATAAAAATATATAAATGTTTCACTGTACAACTTTTTTTTTCTCTTTGAAGAAACAAACTATGATATCAAATGATATTGATGAACTGGATAAAACACACACTGTTTAATTAAGCTGTGTTTTTCTTATAGCAAAGCCACAAAGGGCTAGCTGCCCAGCCCACCGAGGGGAGTCGAACCCCTGATTTTTGTGTTGTAAATCCGGAGACATTCCACTGTACTAGCGGAGGGCACTTAATTAAGCAACATTCCTTAATAACATTTCCATGAAAATCCTTAAGAGATAAAATAGCATGCAAACAAGACCTCATGCTTTGAGGTCTTCACCCATCTAGCCTTCTACAGCCAAGTCTGGGTTGAATCTCTCGTCCACTGAGCTGTTTGAAGACTCATAACTATGAAGATTCTAGTTTACTCTTCAGATAAACATACTTAACAATGAAAAGAATAAACTTGACAAGTTTAAATATGCTCTATGACCACACTCATTAATAATGCATTTTGTACTATATAATGTTAAAATTCTACATCAACTTGTCTTGCTATTTTTAAAGTTAGCTTACCTCTTCTTAAGCAAAGTACAAGCTATGTTTAAAATAAATATATAATTATTTATACCACAGTGATGATCAGTAATTTCAAGAATGATTTTACAAACTGTTGATCACTTACAATCAAACAATATCAATATTTACAATAGATGATAACAAGTAGTTATATTTCATTAAATTAAAGGGTGACCAGTGGAGTTCATCTATTATAATTACACCATGATGATGGTCAACAAACTTTAACTTACTAATAATACTCATCATATGATGACAGTCATACAGTTTTACAATATCACTTACACCAATGTGATGACCAGCTTTAAACTCTACTTTTTCCTGTCCTGTTCCACTTGAACTTTTTCCTTCTTCTCATTTTGATATCTACAAATCAAAATAATGTTGTTGTTGATACTATGCTTACAAAATATATTTCAATTAAATATTGAACAAACATGCAATCAGACAAATATAAAAATTTTTGTACACAATGTCTTTTATACTTACATATATGTGTATGTACTTATTTCCCAAATTTATATATTAACTGTTACACTTTACACACGTTTTCATTAAAAGAATGTAATAAAGATCTAAATTGTTATAAGTCAATAAAGTCTTGTGTATAAAAAATCTAAACAACTTAAAACAATGACAACAACTTATGTACATTTTTTATGAAAATATATTAAAAGTATACTATCCTTCATAAACATAAAGAGAGGAAGACAAAAGTACAAAATATGAAATTCAATAAGTAAACTTGGATTGAAGTGTGGATAGACAGAGAATAAAATACTTTTTCCATGCCAAAAATGTTTAAAATGAAATTCTTGTCAAGTTAGACCTAAGAGCTGCTCTCTTGAAGTACACAATGTAATGACACAATTGTAAAAAATTAGATATAATACAACAATATATTATAAAACACACACAGAACACAATTTTATAAATTACATAGAGCAAGATGTAATTTTATGAATGCATACAGATAACAATTTATGTACAGGAAATATAACTGTATAAAATTATGATATTATTCAATAATAATGTAATAACAAAGTATTCAGAGAAAACTTATGTCTAAACTTTACACCAACTTGAATATAAGACTGTTTAGTGGAGGTAGTGTTACTAATTAATTTACTTTGTAACTCACTGATGTTGAGGCTATTGAACACTGTGTTTACAATCCAGTGATGTCAAGACTGTGATATATGTATAAATAACTATAACTAGATGAATGAAAAAAGAGTAAAAGTCACATGAGAGAGAACTGTCACAGAAAAGTTAGACTTTGTAAAGTTAACTGTTGTGGAAGTGAATGGTTGGTAGGTTAGGGTGACATTTAAAGTTTAAAAGAGATAAGGAGAATATTATGTCTCATAAAAGGGTGTTCTAAACCAATTGAACCCACATATGTGGACTTCAACAAAAGAAAGATGATAATTGGAAGTACAAAAAACAGAATAATACTGAAAGTTAAGGATACAACCGTAGTAGCTCATGTGATATCATGATACCACTGTGATTAAAAGACATAAAAGTTTAGCTTGTCAACTGAATTCTAAAACTGTTGAATTGGCTTAAGTGGACTTTGGACAATAAAAAGAAAACTGTATAGTGTCTTAGATACAAATATTATCTCCATAGTGTAAATAATTTTGTACATACATTTAACTTGTTTCAAACATATATTATTTTAAAAAAACAAGTGGAGTGCATGTTGTTAATTTTTTGTCAATTTCACTGCCAGCAAGTCAGAGATACCTACTGTAGAAAATTTTGTGGTCCAACACACTTATAAATTTACATTACTATTAAGTACGTTTACAACATTTGGTAAGCCACAGCCATGATTACACAGTGGTAAGTTGTGTTAGAAGAAAATGAGAAGGACAGTGGAAATAAATACCAATATGTGCACAACTATAGTAAAAGTGCAAATAGCATGGAGATTACATGATATATAACCATGTCAAATTTTGATAAAAGAATGGAAAGAGGAGAGATATCTTCATGGATAGACCAGGAAAGATAGGCCTTGTGCAACACAACAACATGGTATCCAGCTAAAGTGAAGCCCTTTCAGATACCTTATGCAATGAAATACAGTGGAGCGCCGTTAAGATGCAGTATTTGGAGGGTCAACCTGCTTAACCACGGCTTAAGTGGTCTGCGGCTAAAACCTTTGTGACTGAAAAGCCGAAGTCGCTAACAGCTCAGAAACTGAAGTGATGTCTATTGGGTTTGTGGGTAATATTTATACAATTCCATAAAAATATTGGATTATCGAATTAAAAATAATACTTTAATTATTGATCACTTTTTTCACGGATTTACCGCGGATTAAGTTTAATGTATGGAGAGGTGTGATTCGGTAACAATGGCGGCCTCCATAAAGCTGGCATACAGGGCGGATAAGGTAGATTAACGGTCAATTTCTACTGTAATATATTCTATTTATTTCCCAAATTAAAGCAAATCCTTTTAAATATCTCCTTGAAGTTATAAAGCCAGGATTAAATTCGTAAGCCACGTTTTGCACTTTCTTAAATTAGCGGTGAGCAGCGATAATCCTCGCTCATATTTGTCATGTCAGTGTCAACGACAAGGAGAGTGTGAGAAACTTTAAAAGCCAGGTAGTAGATTTAATACATCAAAATTCTGGGACAAGACTTGCTACAGCGGCTTAAGCAATTTCAGCGGTTTAATGGCTCCCACTGTACCTTACAAAGCAGGAAGCTGAGGCAATGTTGGAAGCTGGAATTGTTAAGCCTTCAAATTTAGCCTACCATTTACCAGTTTTAATCACAAAAATTAGAGATAGGTTAACTGTTTCTAAATAAATTTCCAAAAGCTGAATCTTGTGATGAAGTTCAACTCTGAAACTATGAACAACCTAGAAATTATAAGGTCAGGTTCTCTTCAAAGATCAACCTCAGTAAAGGTTATTGCCAAATCCTAATGAAGACAGGATTTACAGAGAAGACAGCATTTTAATACTAGATGGATTTACCAATTTCAGCAGGTGCCAAGTCAACTCTGCAGAAACATTCAACTGTATGATAAGGATGATGCTGTGCAACACCACCAATATCAAGCACTATGCAGATGCCATCCTGACACTGTGAAATGGGATAACAACAAAATGTTTTGTTACCAACTGGAATATAGAAAGTTTAATAACTAAAATATCAGAAAGCTCACAAATAAGTCTGTTTTTAATATTTATACATTATGAGTGTCAGTATCAGTTTTTTAAATAGATGAATGTGTTTCATGGTAACCACAAGTTTCATCACATGTTAAGTATACCATCACTGAGATGTTTTGAGAGAACAAACCAAATGCATCACCTTTTACAGTTACAAATTTGTATATGATCTATACATGTCTGACTGTCAAGTTTTTAAATGACAAAAATGTATTTTCTGTGTGTTTAATGCTTAAAAACAACATTAAATAGAAATATTTTATAACTTATGTACTTTCCATCCAAGTGGTATAGTAAACAAGTTAGAAAATCTTGATTTTCTGTATTAGAACTTACTATATTAGTGGGGGGTTTCTTCTTAAAAATGCTTAACAAGTTTACAATTTTTGTAAATTAGTTCTGTTTAAGGATTTAAACATCTACAGTTTGTATTTATTACCACCAGTTAAGAGTACTTATGAAAGAAGCAAAAATTATGCAAAGGACAACATTAAATAATGTTCCTCTTCTTTTTTTGTTACTAAATCCCTAATAATCTCATTAGATAAGAATTGTGTGCCCTACTTTGTGGAAAATAATTCCTTGAATTCCTTGAACTGATCAATTACACTCAACCCATTAGTACCACACCTTTTATAACCCATACAAGAAAAGCACATGCTTACTTCTTAACATTTTTCAACCACAACATTATTCTAACGTGGTATCATTTTTAATTTTTTCTTTCACTCTTTTTTTTTCACTAATTTTTAAATTACCCTTAATTTCACATAACAGCCTTCATCTTTTTAACAGTTGCCATTTTTAGTTAAACAATTTATTTATCTTCATTATTTGAACAAAATAAACATACTAGAACATTACTTAATAAATATTTACAACATCACAATATTTTGCAATTTCCTACCATATTCACCAAATAGTAAAATTGTACAATTTGATGACAGTATTTTATTTGGTGAACATATTAAAAAATATGTTTACAAACACTGCAACTTAATAAAATCATAATGTGTTTATTAAAAAGTAAAAACAGTAATTAGAAACAGAGCATCAACAAAATAACTTTATTATGCTTTAAGCAATCTCAAGTTATGCAACCTCTTTGCTTCATACAATATACATTTCAGTGTGTAGGTATATTATTAAACTTGAAGATGACAAAACCTTTTCCAAACACTATACATTCATTATCATGTTAAACTTTTAATAAGATTTGTTATCAGTTCAACCCATCTTTAAACTGTATAAGCTTACTTACCTTATGCAAAGTTATCATATATTTTCTCTTTGAATAAAACTAAAACTATAGCTTTAAAATATATATAATTTTATACACAAATACATTCAGAATTCACAACAAAGGGAACAGAAAAGAAACTTTACAAAGCTATAAAAAACAACCTATATTTTAACTTTATCAACACATGATAGTCTATGTGCTATATCCAAGCATATTTAAACTTTCTCAACAACTGTTATCATAGCAAGAATAGTTTCTCTTTTTCTTTTATGAAGAGGGGGTCCAATTAGACTTCTAGTAGTTTAATTAATAAGTGTACATCACATTCATTGTTTTATTATTTATACTTATGTGTTACAAGTAATTAGTGATAAAATTAATTAGAAAGTCTATTATTATTAGTTCATATAGGTTGTAATGAACAATTTAAAATCTATATCTTTATTTCTACCAATGTGATCAATTAGAAAATAAAAACAAACATTTAAAAACTTTAATTGAAATAAATTATTATATTTTGAAAGGAAAACCACGTCTACAACTATATTCACATTTTAATGTTTGCAAGCATCACATCTGTTTTCAATTCTTTTTTGTCACTTGAATTTTTACTTATTTTGGATATCAACAGTACTAAAACATTTGTGACATTATAAGTTTCAAACAATGAAAAACAGATTTTAAAGTAGGCATATGTTACAAGAGCTACAAGTGTCATAAATATAAGGGCTACAAATGATGTAAGAAATAATAACCATAAATAGTTATTTCAAAATTTGGGTTGAAATAAAGTTTTTTATTATCATTTAGAGAAAAAAGGTAATTTTTTTCTAACTTCATTACCAAAATGTCTGGTGCATATAGCTTAGTTGCTTTGCACCGTAAATTGCCAAGCTAACCAACCAACAATGAAAATGTCTAAACCCCTCCATTATGCATTATAAATTCCGAAAAATAGCACTTTCTTTAAGGAAAACAAATCTCCATAAAGTCTAGAATGCATGCACACTGTTAATTTCTGGATAAAAACCAAGGCCTGATAATTTACCAGGGAAACATTAAGTTGATGTTCATATTATTGTATTCATAAGTCAATGGCTGAAGCTACACCTGACTGTTATAGATTCAAAATAAACTAAATTCAAATAAATAATAATAAAGGTAATTAATAGACCAATCAAACAGATACTGAAACCTCATATTTATTTTCAATACTATTGACTGTTTTCCTAATTAAATGAAGGGGAAAATGGAGGAGGAGTTAAGACCCCACAGATAAAAACATTAAATGATACAGGTATTACTTTAAAAAAAAAAAACAGCTAGAAGGGATGGGGTTTCAACTCCCTTGATCTCTACCTTAAATTAATGCCTATTCAAATATAATATTAAACAATATTATTATTAATCTCTGAAAAATGTGCATAATGTTTACCCCTATGGATCCCTTCACCTCACCTGCATTCTCTCATACATAACTGAAGAACACAGTTATTAAATACTAAAAATATGAATGACTGGACCACTTGGGCTCCTGCTCTAAATGTGCTCACACTAATACAACTTTAAATAATAGTGATACAATTGTAAAGCAAAAAACATCACACAGTGTGAAAAAAAATCAAAATACAATAAATTTACACCTAATTATTTAAATAGCCAGAAAGTTGACAGTCAATGGTTCAAAATTGGTGCAGTGATAGATAGCTTCTGTAGCTTTGCAATAACAATGACAGGAATAGTAAATTTAATGGCAATGGAAGTCATAAAGCATCCCCACACCTGCCTCTTATGCAAGTTTGTACCTAACAAATATTTTGATCATCTGGATATTTGGAATAACTAGAAACATTAATTTCAATTAGTTTATTACTTTCATGACAACTGATTTAATCATAATTTTGATTGATTGCTAAAATAAGTATCACAAACTCTTATTTTGATTGGTTAACTGACTCAGTTCTTCTGTAATGCACTGTCTTCTCATGAAGTTTATAAGAACTGACCACACCTTTTCAGCATGATATTAAAGTAGTAAAATGAGATAAATAACACCCAGAATTTGCATTTACCAGACCCAACTTAAATACATCTGATCTATTTAGGATGTGTGAGTTGGTGTGCATCACCACTGAAAATACCCCAAATTAGTCATTTTCTGACCTCAACAAAGTATTTGGTTATTTCAAAATCAGATTTGATACACTAGCCAAAGAACACTATTAAGAAACAGAAACAAGAAACAGTCTCATCTTTACCTGACACACCATCTCATGTGCACCAGACAAAACAATATCACCAAACAAGAAGCATCACAATGTAATTTGAAAACAATTAGTCAACATGACTGTAATCCATCATTACTACACAACCTGTGTGAGGAAATTAGTCACTCACACAATCAGCAGAACTTCACAAGTAGCATGGAAATTTCTAAGGCAGACATAAAAAGACAGCTTTCTGTGCAAGACGTGAACTGCCTCTAAAAGATTAATTTTGATTACTGAATATTGAAGATGGTAATAATTGGACACACAAGTTGATTATTTTCATAAAATTAATTGATTACTTTGCATGAAACAAACTGATGTAATCAATTCTCATAGGTATACAATTGTATTTCATTCTGATTAAGAAATTTTGAAATTTAACCATGAATCTTGCAACAATAAGTTATTTTTTTGATCTGGCCTTATGCTGAGCAATATAAATCTAAATCAGATAGTCAAAGTGAGACAAACTTTCTCTGGCAAAACTTGTTTCATATTGTTGGCATATGAGAATAGTTTTGTATCATCAGATTTAATTGTATTTCCAGTCATGTTCATAAGATCATCTGGATCTCTTGGAAGTAACGTAGTACAAAGAATCCTTAATCCTGCCATGCAGAATGCAAGCAATCACCTGCTCTTTTCAAGAGCACTGAAACTTGATGCTTTTCATAGAGCTTCTTGATTTGGAAAGTTTAATGTTGTTGTGGATTCAATACCAAATTGAATCGGCATTGCTCCTGTGCCACGTTGAAATACCACAACAATGTCTTGCGTTTACACTTCAGTTCTTGGATTATCTGCATCATTCATTCAGTGTCACAAACTCCATGGGATCCTCAGAAGTACTGCTACACATTTCATCTTCATCACTCTCCAGTGGAATAGATGAATCAGTCCTTCATTTTCTCTTTCTTCATACTTTTAAATTACCTTGCAGCTCTTTCACACCTGCTTTTTGTGTCATTTTGACCTCTAAGTCTGAACCATTGCATCTACACTGTCACTTTGAACTTACAAGCCACTTTCTTCTTTTCCTGTATTAATGTTACTTTATCAATAGAGGATCAGTACACTTAATCACTGAATGTTGTAGCATGTTGATATCTGTTTTGTAGCCAGCTGGAGATCCAGTTTTCACAAACTGTGTAACAGTTGTCTGTTTTTTGGCCAATGAGGTTTTGGTGAAGTCATCAGCCAATAAACAAAATTTCCAGATTGACAGCAAAGTACAATTATCTACCCACCTTGTTTCTGGTCTTGTATCTGAATTTGTTTTAAGGAAAAAAGATTTAGTATTATAAAAATAGTTTTTCATAGTTTAAAACTTTCACATAAAGAGTCACTAAAGCAATTAAGTTAAAAGGAAAAGTACTTGTCCTATTGAGTACTCTTCATGATTTACCAGCTGCTGGAAAAGCTTTTTTTCTGATTACGATAGAGCCACAATTCAAAGTAATAGGACATGCACTTATTTCACCATTGCTTTTAAAGTTTAAAAATCGTAAATTTACAATTTATGTTGTCCCTACTTATGAGTTATATACTAATAATTTCATTTTAAAATGTTGTCAAATCTACTTACATTGAACATAACATTTGTAATAATATTGCAGATACTACTTATAATTAGCATGAACAATTATGTAACTAACTCATTTTTGTATTAACACTCACAGACTGGAATTAGGCTTAGCCGCTACGGTAAATTCAAGGTACAATATATTACTTCAACGTACAAATATTGCACTGGTTACAATTTACATAATTCAGTATTTCAGTACCTATGTATACAACAATAAAATTTAAAATTGTTTTACATTGATATATTTCATTCTTTTGATCAACTTTCTTTCCTGGTTCGTTTGGTTTTTCTTTGGAGACATCACTTCACTAAAATAAAACTATAAAAATTGTCAGTTTTCTGAGTAGTTAGCTATTTGTATGTGTTATCAAGCGACCTCTACAGTTTCGAACAAAGAGTACAACCGAATCTGCAATAAAGTTCTCGTCATATTAAGAAAATAAGAAAGCATGCGTATGTTCATATTCTTATCATTGTTAGTAGAACAGAACATTTTGTGATATCAGTAGTATTATTAGGTTAAAAGGTGAGAAAGAGGACTTGATTGATATCATAATAGTTGTCTCCAGATCCTAAGATAAGTAATTAATATGATTTTAATCTGTAATTTTTGATATTGCATTAGTTTTAGAACTAGCGCTCATACCCACGAAATGTTTAAAGCTAAAATTCAATGTCAGATGCTGATCAAACTCAAAACTGGTAGTAGAGGTAGTTGTAACTTAATTATTGCAAATACAAATTATAGTTCTTCAAGGTGTGTTTGAGATTGGGATAAATGGCTCATTTATTGTCTGAGTTAACAATATTTTGTGACACAATAACTTGTAAGTTACACAAAATTCCGAATAACAAGACTTGCATTCTCAAAGCAGTATATTTTAATTTTAGATTATAACATAGTTTAGTAACAAACTTTTCAAATATTTGTTGGACATCAGTTTGTTTGTTTAGAATTAAGCACAAAGCTGCACAATGGGCTATCTGTGCTCTGTACACCATGGGCATCGAAACCCAGATTTTAGTGGTGTGAGTCTGCAGACATACCGCTGTGTCATTAGGGGCTTGGACCTCAGTATGAGCAATTTTCTAACATCTAAATTGAATTTTATTAGGTGTCAGTTAAGTCCTCAAATGTTACCTAAGAGTATTAATAATAGACGTAACACACTTAGCAGATTAAGTAAAAAATATCAATTCTTGAAGCTTTTGTCTTTGATTGATAATGTAGCACCAAAGAAACTGCTGTTGTGGCATATAACACAACTCATTAAAGACATGAGTCCTTAGGGGCTCATAACAGTTCTCAAATGTTACCTAAGAGTATTAATAATAGACGTAATACACTTAGCAGATTAAGTAAAAAATATTAATTCTTAAAGCTTTTGTTTTTGATTGATAATGTAGCACCAAAGAAACTGCTGTTGTGGCATATAATACAACTCATTAAGGACATTCATTTGAAGCATTCTTGGAAATTTCACACGCACACATTTATATTCTTGTGGGATCACTGACCATTAACAGGGAGCCAAAGGGTCTGATATTACTGAAGATGAAAACATTTTTAAATTGTTCAGTTACTAATTTTGCTTATGCTTGTGATTTTTTTGGATAAAATACAAATAATTTTCACAATGAAATGTTATTACGTAAATTTCAAATATTTGCACATTTTATAGAAATGTAATATAAAAAAATTTTCACCATTTCAGTTTTAATTTGATAAAAAATACGTATATACTGAATATACTTTATATATGTATATATACAGTCATAAACTATAGCAGTTTATAAAATAACTTTTAAAAATATTTTAAGTGTAATATTTTTATCATTTGAGTTATCTATGATTACACAAGATAACATCTACACACTCACATAATTTTGAAAGGTATTTTTAAAGCATTTAATTATTTTCCTATTGTAAATAATATGATATGATGATGGATTTTAATGAATCTTTGTAGGCATTGGAGCCTTTTAACAATAAAATATTGTTTTCACTGCATAATGCTCCTGTCTTACTGGTAAATATCAGTTATTCTCTTTGAAATGAAACATCTGTTTTCAATTGCCTAACTTTAAACTTCATACAACGTTTGAACCACTTACTTAATCAAATAAAATTCTGGTTCTTATTCCATAGTATCAACCATTATTTGTATCTTGATAAAATTATTGCAAATATTAACAACAAAGGCACCATATATAAATATACTCTTCAAAAAAAAGAAAGGCAAAAGGATCAACATGGATCAACTCGTGACCGTCCACGATCTGGCAGACCTCGTGTGACCACGCCCGCACAGGATCACTACATCCGGTTACGTGACCTTCAGGATAGGACCACCACTGCGACGTCTACTGCTTCAACAGACCTTTTGCACATTCGAGGGAATCTTACGGCTCAACGATACGTCGACGAGATTCTAAGACCCCATGTGCAACCCATCATGGTGAACTTCAATGACGTTTTTCAACACGACAACGCCCGTCCTCACACATCCCGACTCACCACTGTCTTCTTGAGACACCACAACATCAACATTCTTCCATGGCCCTCCAGATCACCACATTTAAGCCCCATCGAACATCTTTGGGACGAGTTGGACCGACGTCTGCGACGGCGACAACCTCAACCGCAGACTCTACCTCAGCTTGCAGCAGCTATGCAGGCTGAGTGGACAGCCATTCCACAGGATGTGATTCGTCATCTCATCGCTTCCATGGGCAGGAGATGCCAAACAGTTATTGATGCTCACGGGGCATACTCGTTATTGACGTTGAGTGACGTTAAACTTCAACTAGTGAGCGTGGACTTCGCCTTTGCAGACTTTGGATTTTCAGCAGTGACTGTGCATAGTTTTACACATGTCACACAGAACTACCGGAATAAACTTGTTAACAATATGTCTCATATTTTGCCTTTTGCGTTTCTTTTTTTTGAAGGCTATATGTTTTGAATCCCATTGGAAAATAATGGTGGTGTAAAGGTTTAAAATTATTTAAGTATGATTATTTACACACATTGAAAACCTTCAGTAGTCTAATGTATTTGATTGAGGTAAAAAAAGCTAAAAGAATTAGGAATCGTTTTTTTAGAGAAATTTATAATTTGAAAACAAGAAGGCTATTTTAACCTTGATATAAGATTTTGATTTGGGCTACTATTGCATTTAGTAGCTTATAAGGCTCACTGGCATACAACAACTACAGTAGTGGTTGGAATACTATTGATGTCAGTAGTTTGTTATAACAACAGTTTTATGATATGAAGTTTGGGAATGCTAACTTAGAAAAGGTATTCACCCATAACAACTGTTATACAAGTGTTCATTGTCTGTCCCTAGTAGAACAGAGGTAAGTCTTTGAATTTATAATGCTAAAATCAGGGTTTTGATTCCCCTTAGTGGACACAGCAGATAGCCCGTTGTTGCTTTGCTGTAACAAAACAAACACATTCTGTCTGATATGTCTAGAATATTATCTACCATCCACTCACCATATTGTCTGACTGAAATTATATATGAATGAAATCATTAGATCATTAATGCATGTAATAAACCTTTGAAGTCCACAGTACATGTAGTTTTTAAATTAATTAATGCATTCGGAGGAGATTTTAAGTTTTAACTTGTTATATTATATTCTTAAAGTTTATTTGCAATTTTTCTCTATTTTGTTTCACACAACTATTTAAAAGTTATTATATTTTATTAGAATATCTCTCCTTTATGATTGAACCTTTTTACATTTATTACTCATGTAAAATAATAACATTTGGTCAATCTAGAATCTCTTAAAGCTGAAAAATTATATATCTGAGACAGCTCATATCATTATGTTTTCATCATCAACTTTGAGGGTTATTTTTAGGAGTCACAGGACGATGAAAAAATTCTGTACATATAAAAAATTTGCTAATGTGTTCATGGGCTATGTAGCAGTGGTAGTGGATTTATCAAGTGGAAGCTGACGTATGCTCTCCATAGAGAGCCATTGTGTGGGTTTTCTGTACATTAAAACACAGCTGGCTACAGTACAATGTTTTATCTCATTAGACAGGACTTAGTGTACAAACAGTACTGGTATGTTTTGTTGTTTTTTCTGGTCATAATCAGCTATGTTTTTTGAGTGGTTGTGATACATGCTTTATTAAATAGTGGGGTTTAACTACATTGCTTTAGTGATTATGTTGTGAATTTTATTTCCTGAAGAAAGGTAATTATAGCCTTTAGGTGTTATTTATCATCCCTATCTGGTAAAACATAACAGAAGTGATCATGTTGTATATTTTGTTTTTTAGTGAGGTATGAGTTTAGTGCATTATGTAATTATAGTATTTGATTTTTGTCCTGTTGAGATGTTAATCCAGTGTTTTGGTATCATGAAAATTCTAGTTAAAAATAATGATATCTAGATATTTTCAAACATTTGTTAACTTTTCATAAGTTTATACAATCGCTGTCTTCAGCGATATTTACTCGTGAAAAACTTTAAAGGAACTCAACATTAACAGTTTTTATGCCCCTGTAAAAGTGTTTCTTGTGCATAACATCAGGGTCATGAAAGCAAGAACTTGTTTATCCTTTTTAATACTACTAAAATATTATTGTATAAACATTTGATCATTTTTTAGGTTTTGTAATGTCATTAAAACTTTTAATTACTTTTCCATTATTTACAATTTGTTACCCTCTTGTAAGTTACAAAAAAACAATGTGCTCATTACCTTTTAAGGAGTTTCAAAATGACAGGGTTTGTAATTTTGTTGTTTTCTGACAATAATTATATTTGCTTAGGCTGCAAGCTAAGAAGTGATGCATTAAATTAATCTTGATTCTCCTTTATTATGTTTATAAAGAATACTTGATTATGAGTTCCAATAAAAATTGCCAGGTTTATCAGCAGCATCACTTAAAACCTCTAGATACCTACCTTGTAGCTTAATATTGGAAAATGTCACTACCACAGCAAGTTCTTGGATATAAAATATGGCAATTATCAGTCAGGTTTTCAAAGAAATCTATGCAGTCTTGATGACATTCTGTAAACCCTGACATAATGTGATTGGGATTAACTTGTTGCCACTTGCTGGTAATATCAGTAGCAGGTTACCACAGAGATGTATTGTTCTTACCATGCATACACAGTAAATGCCATTGAAATAATGCACTTTATGTAATTTCAGATTACTGTACCTATATAAACAGCTGTTTTATGTTGGACGAAATTCTCCTGCAGGGTTAAGAACCTAAAAGAACAAACCAACATTTACTATTATGGAGTATATATAGCTGCAAATCTACAGTATGACTTAAATGAGTCTTACAAATCATAGTGATCAAGTCTGATTGTAAGCACTTGTCTGTAATGGCAGATTCATTGCTCTTAACTTTAACCCTCTGTTCCTAGAAACATTTCTTGAGACGTCTCTGAACTAAGTAGTTTAGAATTAGTAGATATTTTATTTTTACCTAAAAACATTGAATGAATTTTTATTTCTTAAAAAGTTATTGAAGTTGCTATTTAAGAGATGTTTTCTTGTAGGAAAGACAAATAGAAAGTTCACTAACATAAGTTTCAGTATTAAATGATAAAGAGAAACAACAAACAAACATGCAAATCAGGTACATATTGTAATGATGCCAGGAAAACACTAGGTAAAAAAAAATCAATTAAAAAAACAAAATATAGGAGTTTGAGAGTGTTTACAAGAGAATAACTTATTGTTTAATTTTAAAAGTATAATAAAGAGAACAGACTACTAATATTCATCACTGGTACAACTCACTTACCATTTCAAACAATACAATAGTCTTCTTCTGCTAGATGGTCGTGTTTAACCTTCCAGTCCTCTTTACCTCAAAATTAATATCTGTAATGTTAAACATCTTTTTTCTTGATCATTTAATGGGAGTGTGTACAAAGAGAGCATACTCATATCAAGAATTTCAACTTACATTCTTAATCCAGTGAATAATGTCACTCCATGACCTTTGTTCACTGACAGCATTGGTCATGAAATATTGGTCAGACTTGCGGGGGGTCAATTATCTGTTATAGCCGTTCGGTTACTCCCGAAGGACAAGGCGCTGAGGTCATGGTAGCATTGCAAAACTGGATCAAGTAATAGACAATTTACCGACTTTGTTCGGTGAAGTACTCGTGTAATGTGCGTTCTGATTACTGATTTACAGCATATAATGTTACATTTCACAACGTTCACACAGTGTTACATAACAACGTTCACACAATGTTACATAACAACGTTGATTATTCGCTATGAAGTGACTGCATTTTGACGATTTCATAACAGCGTTATGGTATAACGTGACCAAATCACAACCAAATTGTGGCAACACATGACGTTGCAACTCTCATATATGGGACACTGGACATTACTTGGTTAAGAGGGGAAAACATTTCATTCTGAAATTCATTCCTAATTATGTAACATCAATTTATGCCCCACCCCGACGCTGCGCCCGGGACAGATGTACACCTGTGACCCCTTTCCCCTAGCTACGCCACTGGCGAACGTGTAATCTTTTAAGCCAAAAATCATGAACGGTGGAACTTTCTATTTAAAACACCAATAAAAAAGTATTTTAATTAGTAAAGAAAATCCTACCAGGAATAATATATTTTTGTGTGATAATCCTCCATATGAAACAAGCATCTCAACGTTACTTGTTTCAGATTACCCTTAGTAACTACAAGTACTTCTCATTACTTTCGCCCGGCATGGCCATGTGGTTAAAGCACTCGACTTGTAATCCAAGGGTCGCGGGTTAAAATCCTCGTCGCACCAAACATGCTCGCTCTTTTAGAAGTGGGTGCGTTTTAACGTAACGGTCAATCCCACTATTCGTTGTTAAAAGAGTAACGCAAGAAATTAGCGGTAGGTACTGATGATCAGCTGTCTTCCACCTACTCTTACATTGCTAAATTAGGGACGACAAGCGCAGATAGCCCTCAAATAGCCTCAAGCGAAACAAAACAAATATTGATTTTAATACTTGATTTTGTATAATTATAGTGTATATGTCGATGTGTTTCTTAGTGAATACCTGGATTGGTATGATTATAGTATTTATGTCGATGTGTTTCTCAGTGAATACCTGGATATGGTATGATTATAGTAAATATGTGGATGGATTTGGTATGATTATAGTATTTATGTCGATGTGTTTCTTAGTGAATACCTGGATTTGGTAGGATTATAGTATATATATGTCATTGTGTTTCAGTGAATACCTGGATATGGTATGATTATAGGAAATATGTGGATGGATTTGGAATGATTATAGTATATATGTCGATGTGTTTCTCAGTTAATACCTGGATATGGTATGATTATAATAAATATGTGGATGGATTTGGTATGATTATAGTATATATGTCGATGTGTTTCTCAGTTAATACCTGGATATGGTATGATTATAATAAATATGTGGATGGATTTGGTATGATTATAATAAATATGTGGATGGATTTGGTATGATTATAGTATATATGTCGATGTGTTTGGTATGATTATAGTATATATGTCGATGTGTTTGGTATGATTATAGTATTTATGTCGATATTTTTCTTAGTGAATACCTGGATTTGGTATGACTATAGTATAAATGTCGGTGTGTTTGGTATGATTATAGTATTTATGTCGATGTGTTTCTTAGTGAATACCTGGATTTGGTATGACTATAGTATAAATGTCGGTGTGTTTGGTATGATTATTGTATTTATGTCGATGTGTTTTTCAGTGAATACCTGGATATGGTACTATTATAGTAAATATGTGGATGGATTTGGTATGATTATAGTCTTGATGTCGATGTGTTTCTTAGAGAATACCTGGATATGGTATGATTATAATATAGAGGTCAATGTGTTTCTTAGTAAATACCTGGATTTGGTATAGTTACAGTGTTTACGTCAATGTGTTTCTTAGTGAAACAACATATAAAGTGTAAAAATATGCGAATTGAGGTTAGAACCGGTTTGATCCGTATGAAATCGGTTTGATTCGGTTTAAAAGAAGGATTCTTGTAATACAGTTAAAACAGCATATAAAGTGTAAAAACATGGAAATTGAGGTTTGATCCGGTTGGAACCAGATTAATCCGGTTTGAACCGCTTTAGAAGAAGAATTCTTGTAATACGGTTAAAACAGCATATACAGTGTAAAAACATGCGAATTGATGTTTGAACCAGTTTGATCCAGTTTAAAAGAAGAATTCTTGTAATACGGTCATAACAACATATAAAGTGTAAAAACTTGCAAATTGAGGTTAGTACCGGTTTGATTCGGATGGAACCGGTTAAAACCGGTTTAAAAGAAGAATTATTGTAATTCGGTTAAAACAGCATATAAATTGTAAAAACATGGGAATTGAGGTTAGAACCGGTTTGATGCAGTTTAAAAGGAGGATTCTTGAAATACGGTTATAACAGCATATAAAATGTAAAACTTGCAAATTGAGGATAGTACCGGTTTGATCGGTTAGAACCGTTAAAACCGGTTTAAAAGAAGAATTCTTGTAATATTGTCAAAACAGCAAATAAAGAGTAAAAAACATGTGAATTGAGGTGAGAACCTATATGAACGGTTGGAACCGTTAAAACCGGTTTAAAAGAAGAATTCTTGTAATAAAGTGAAAACAGCATATAAAGTGTAAAAACATGCGAATTGAGGTTAGAACCGGTTTGATTAGGTTGGAACCAGTTAAAACCGGTTTAAAAGAAGATTTCTTGTAGTAAGGTCAAAACAGAATATAAATATGCAAATTGTGGTAGGAACCAGTTTAATCCGGTTCAAAAGAAAAATTCTTTTAATAAAATCAAAAGAGCATATAAAGTGTAAAAACATGCAAATTGATATTAAAATCGATTTGATCCGGTTGGAACCGGTTAAAACCGGTTTAAAAGAAGAATCTGGTCAAAACAGCATTTTTAGTGTAAAAACATGCAAATTGATGTTAGAACCGGTTTGATCCCGTTGGAACCGGTTAAAACTGGTTTAAAAGAAAGATTATTGTAGTACGGTCAAAACAGAATATAAATATGCAAATTGAGGTAGGAACCAGTTTAATTCGGTTTAAAAGAAGAATTCTTTAATTCGGTTAAAACAGCATATAAAGTGTAAAAACATGCGAATTGAGGTTAGAACCGGTTTGATCCGGTTTAAAAGGATGATTCTTGTAATACGGTAAAAACAGCATGTAAAATGTAAAAACTTGCAAATTGAGGCTACTACCGGTTTGATCCGGTTCGAACTGGTTAAAAGCGGTTTAAAAGAAGAATATTTGTAATACGGTTAAAACAGCATATAAACTGTAAAAACATGCGAAATGAGGATAGAACTGGTTTGATCCGGTTGAAATCGGTTAGTACCGGTTTAAAAGAAGAATTCTTGTAATTCGGTTAAAACAGCATATAAAGTGTAAAAACATGCGAATTGAGGTTTGATCCGGTTTAAAAGAAGGATTCTTGTAATACGGTTAAAACAGCATATAAAGTGTAAAAACTTGCAAATTGAGGTTAGTACCGGTTAGATCCGGTTGTAACCATTAAAACCGGTTTAAAAGAAGGATTCTTGTAATACGGTCAAAACAGCAAATAAAGTGTAAAAACATGCGTATTGAGGTTAGAACCTGTTTGATCCAGTGGGAACCGTTGAAAACCGGTTTAAAAGAAGAATTCTTGTAATAAAGTGAAAACAGCATATAAAGTGTAAAAACACGCAAATAGAGGTTAGAACCGGTTTGATTAGGTCGGAACTGGTTAAAACCGGTTTAAAAGAAGATTTCTTGTAGTACGGTCAAAACAGAATATAAATATGCAAATTGTGGTAGGAACCAGTTTAATTCGGTTTAAAAAGAAAAATTCTTTTAATAAAATCAAAAGAGGATATAAAGTGTAAAAACATGCAAATTGATATTAAAATCGATTTAATCCGGTTGGAACCGGTTAAAACCGGTTTAAAAGAAGAATTCTTGTAATACGGTCAAAACAGCAAATAAAGTGCAAAAACATGCAAATTGAGGTTAGAACATGTTTGATCCGTTGGGGACCGTTTAAAACTGGTTTAAAAGAAGAATTGTTATAATAAAATGAAAACAGCATATAAGGTGTAAAAACATGCAAATTGAGGTTATTACCGGTTTGTTCCGGGTTCAACCGGTTAAAACCGGTTTAAAACAAGAATTCTTGTAATAAAGTCAAAACAGCATATCAAGTGTAAAAACATGCAAATTGAGGTAGGAACCAGTTTAATCCGGTTTAAAAGAAGAATTATTTTAATAAAATCAAACCAGCATATATAAGTGTAAAACATGGAAATTGAGGTTATTTGATTTGGTTGGAACCAGTTAAAACCGGTTTAAAAGAAGAATTCTTGTAATTCGTTAAAACAGCATATAAAGTGTAAAAACATGCGAATTGAGGTTAGAACCGGTTTGATGCGGTTTTAAAGGATGATTCTTGCAATACGGTAAAAACAGCATATAAAATGTAAAAACTTGCAAATTGAGGATAGAACCGGTTTGATCCGGTTGAAATCGTTAGTTCCGTTTGATTCGGTTGGAACCGGTTTAAAAGAAGAATTCTTGTAATTTGGTTAAAACAGCATATAAAGTGTAAAAACATGGAAATTGATGTTAGAACTGGTTTGATCCGGTTGGAACCAGATTAATCCGGTTTGAACCGCTTTAGAAGAAGAATTCTTGTAATACGGTTAAAACAGCATATAAAGTGTAAAAACTTGGAAATTGAGGTTATTACCGGTTTGATCAGGTTGGAACCAGTTAAAACCGGTTTAAAAGAAGATTTCTGGAGTATGGTCAAAACAGAATATAAATATGGAAATTGAGGTAGGAACCAGTTTAATCCTGTTGAAAAGAAGATTTCTTTTAATAAAATCAAAAGAGCATATCAAGTGTAAAAACATGCAAATTGAGGTTAGTACCGGTTTGATTCGGTTGGAACCGGTTAAAACCGGTTTAAAAGAAGAATTTTTGTAATTCGGTTAAAACAGCATATAAAATGTAAAAACATGCAATTTGAGATTAGAACCGGTTTGATGCGGTTTGAAAGGAGGATTCTTTTAATACGGTTAAAACAGCATATAAAATGTAAAAACCTGCGAATTGAGGTTAGAACCGGTTTGATCCTCATTAAAAGAAGGATTCTTCTAATACGGTTAAAAGAGCATATCAAGTGTAAAAACATGCAAATTGAGGTTAGAACCGGTTTAATTGGTTTAAAAAGAGGATTCTTGTAATACGGTTAAAACAGCAAATAAAGTGCAAAAACATGCGAATTGAGGTTAGAACATGTTTGATCCGGTGGGGACCGTTTAAAACTGGTTTAAAAGAAGAAATCTTATAATAAAGTGAAAACAGCATATAAAGTGTAAAAACATGCAAATTGAGGTTATTACCGGTTTGTTCCGGTTGGAACCGGTTAAAACCGGTTTAAAAGAAGAATTCTTGTAATAAAGTCAAAACAGCATATCAAGTGTAAAAACATGCAAATTGAAGTTAGAACCGGTTTGATTGGGTTTAAAAGGAGGATTCTTGTAATACAGTTAAAACAGCATATGAAATGTAAAAATTTGCAAATTGAGGTTAGTAACGGTTAGATCCGGTTGTAACCGGTTAAACCGTTGAAAAGAAGAATTCTTGTAATACTGTCAAAACAGGAAAAAAAGAGTAAAAACATGCGAATTGAGGTTAGAACCTATTTGATACGGTTTAAAAGAAGGATTCTTGTAATACAGTTAAAACAGCATATAAAGTGTAAAAACATGCAAATTGAGGTTAGTACCGGTTAGATCCGGTTGTAACCATTAAAACCGGTTTAAAAGAAGGATTCTTGTAATACGGTCAAAACAGCAAATAAAGTGTAAAACATGCGTATTGAGGTTAGAACCTGTTTGATCCAGTGGAACCGTTGAAAACCGGTTTAAAAGAAGAATTCTTGTAATACGGTTAAAACAGCATATAAAGTGTAAAAACATGTGAATTGAGGTGAGAACCTATATGAACCGGTTGGAACCGGTTAAAACTGGTTTAAAAGAAGAATTCTTGTAATAAAGTGAAAACAGCATATAAAGTGTAAAAACATGCGAATTGAGGTTAGAACCGGTTTGATTAGGTTGGAACCAGTTAAAACCGGTTTAAAAGAAGATTTCTTGTAGTAAGGTCAAAACAGAATATAAATATGCAATTGTGGTAGGAACCAGTTTAATCCGGTTCAAAAGAAAATTCTTTTAATAAAATCAAAAGAGCATATAAAGTGTAAAAACATGCAAATTGATATTAAAATCGATTTGATCCGGTTGGAACCGGTTAAAACCGGTTTAAAAGAAGAATCTGGTCAAAACAGCATTTTTAGTGTAAAAACATGCAAATTGATGTTAGAACCGGTTTGATCCCGTTGGAACCGGTTAAAACTGGTTTAAAAGAAAGATTATTGTAGTACGGTCAAAACAGAATATAAATATGCAAATTGAGGTAGGAACCAGTTTAATTCGGTTTAAAAGAAGAATTCTTTTAATTCGGTTAAAACAGCATATAAAGTGTAAAAACTTGCGAATTGAGGTTAGAACCGGTTTGATCCGGTTTAAAAGATGATTCTTGTAATACGGTAAAACAGCATATAAAATGTAAAACTTGCAAATTGAGGTTACTACCGGTTTGATCCGTTCGAACTGGTTAAAAGCGGTTTAAAAGAAGAATATTTGTAATACGGTTAAAACAGCATATAAACTGTAAAAAAACATGCGAAATGAGGTTAGAACTGGTTTGATCCGGTTGAAATCGGTTAAAACCGGTTTAAAAGAAGAATTCTTGTAATACGGTTAAAACAGCATATAAAGTGTAAAAACATGCGAATTGAGGTTTGATCCGGTTTAAAAGAAGGATTCTTGTAATACGGTTAAAACAGCATATAAAGTGTAAAAACTTGCAAATTGAGGTTAGTACCGGTTAGATCCGGTTGTAACCATTAAAACCGGTTTAAAAGAAGGATTCTTGTAATACGGTCAAAACAGCAAATAAAGTGTAAAAACATGCGAATTGAGGTTAGAACCTGTTTGATCCAGTGGGAACCGTTGAAAACCGGTTTAAAAGAAGAATTCTTGTAATAAAGTGAAAACAGCATATAAAGTGTAAAAACATGCAAATAGAGGTTAGAACCGGTTTGATTAGGTCGGAACTGGTTAAAACCGGTTTAAAAGAAGATTTCTTGTAATACGGTCAAAACAGAATATAAATATGCAAATTGTGGTAGGAACCAGTTTAATCCGGTTTAAAAGAAAATTCTTTTAATAAAATCAAAAGAGGATATAAAGTGTAAAAACATGCAAATTGATATTAAAATCGATTTAATCCGGTTGGAACCGGTTAAAACCGGTTTAAAAGAAGAATTCTTGTAATACGGTCAAAACAGCAAATAAAGTGCAAAACATGCAAATTGAGGTTAGAACATGTTTGATCCGTTGGGAACCGTTTAAAACTGGTTTAAAAGAAGAATTCTTATAATAAAATGAAAACAGCATATAAGGTGTAAAAACATGCAAATTGAGGTTATTACCGGTTTGTTCCGGTTGGAACCGGTTAAAACCGGTTTAAAAGAAGAATTCTTGTAATAAAGTCAAAACAGCATATCAAGTGTAAAAACATGCAAATTGAGGTAGGAACCAGTTTAATCCGGTTTAAAAGAAGAATTCTTTTAATAAAATCAAACCAGCATATATAAGTGTAAAACATGGAAATTGAGGTTATTTGATTTGGTTGGAACCAGTTAAAACCGGTTTAAAAGAAGAATTCTTGTAATTCGGTTAAAACAGCATATAAAGTGTAAAAACATGCGAATTGAGGTTAGAACCGGTTTGATGCGGTTTTAAAGGATGATTCTTGCAATACGGTAAAAACAGCATATAAAATGTAAAAACTTGCAAATTGAGGATAGAACCGTTTGATCCGTTGAAATCGGTTAGTTCCGGTTTGATTCGGTTGGAACCGGTTTAAAAGAAGAATTCTTGTAATTTGGTTAAAACAGCATATAAAGTGTAAAACACATGGAAATTGATGTTAGAACTGGTTTGATCCGGTTGGAACCAGATTAATCCGGTTTGAACCGCTTTAGAAGAAGAATTCTTGTAATACGGTTAAAACAGCATATAAAGTGTAAAAACTTGGAAATTGAGGTTATTACCGGTTTGATCAGGTTGGAACCAGTTAAAACCGGTTTAAAAGAAGATTTCTGGAGTATGGTCAAAACAGAATATAAATATGGAAATTGAGGTAGGAACCAGTTTAATCCTGTTTAAAAGAAGATTTCTTTTAATAAAATCAAAACAGCATATAAAGTGTAAAACATGCAAATTGAGGTTAGAACCGGTTTGATTGGTTGGAACCGGTTAAAACCGGTTTAAAAGAAGAATTTTGTAATTCGGTTAAAACAGCATATAAAATGTAAAAACATGCGATTTGAGATTAGAACCGGTTTGATGCGGTTTGAAAGGAGGATTCTTTTAATACGGTTAAAACAGCATATAAAATGTAAAAACATGCAAATTGAGGTTAGAACCGGTTTGATCCTCATTAAAAGAAGGATTCTTGTAATACGGTTAAAACAGCATATAAAGTGTAAAAAACATGCAAATTGAGGTTAGAACCGGTTTAATTGGTTTAAAAGAGATTCTTGTAATACGGTTAAAACAGCAAATAAAGTGCAAAACATGCAAATTGAGGTTAGAACATGTTTGATCCGGTGGGAACCGTTTAAAACTGGTTTAAAAGAAGAAATCTTGTAATAAAGTGAAAACAGCATATAAAGTGTAAAACATGCAAATTGAGGTTATTACCGGTTTGTTCCGGTTGGAACCGGTTAAAACCGGTTTAAAAGAAGAATTCTTGTAATAAAGTCAAAACAGCATATAAAGTGTAAAACATGCAAATTGAGGTTAGAACCGGTTTGATTGGGTTTAAAAGGAGGATTCTTGTAATACAGTTAAAACAGCATATAAATGTAAAAAATGCAAATTGAGGTTAGTACCGGTTAGATCCGGTTGTAACCGGTTAAAACCGGTTTAAAAGAAGAATTCTTGTAATACTGTCAAAACAGCAAAGAAAGAGTAAAACATGCGAATTGAGGTTAGAACCTATTTGATACCGGTTTAAAAGAAGGATTCTTGTAATACAGTTAAAACAGCATATAAAGTGTAAAAAATGCAAATTGAGGTTAGTACCGGTTAGATCCGGTTGTAACCATTAAAACCGGTTTAAAAGAAGAATTCTTGTAATACGGTCAAAACAGCAAATAAAGTGTAAAAACATGCAAATTGAGGTTAGAACCTGTTTGATCCAGTGGGAACCGTTAAAACCGGTTTAAAAGAAGAATTCTTGTAATACGGTTAAAACAGCATATAAAGTGTAAAACATGTGAATTGAGGTTAGAACCTATATGAACCGTTGGAACCGTTAAAACTGGTTTAAAAGAAGAATTCTTGTAATAAAGTGAAAACAGCATATAAAGTGTAAAACATGCGAATTGAGGTTAGAACCGGTTTGATTAGGTTGGAACCAGTTAAAACCGGTTTAAAAGAAGATTTCTTGTAGTAAGGTCAAAACAGAATATAAATATGCAAATTGTGGTAGGAACCAGTTTAATCCGGTTTAAAAGAAAAATTCTTTAATAAAATCAAAAGAGCATATAAAGTGTAAAACATGCAAATTGATATTAAAATCGATTTGATCCGGTTTGGAACCGGTTAAAACCGGTTTAAAAGAAGAATCTGGTCAAAACAGCATTTAAAGTGTAAAACATGCAAATTGAGGTTAGAACCGGTTTGATCCGTTGGAACCGGTTAAAACTGGTTTAAAAGAAAAGATTATTGTAATACGGTCAAAACAGAATATGAATATGCAAATTGAGGTAGGAACCAGTTTAATCCGGTTTAAAAGAAGAATTCTTGTAATTCGGTTAAACAGCATATAAAGTGTAAAACATGCGAATTGAGGTTAGAACTGGTTTGATCCGGTTTAAAAGAAGATTCTTGTAATACGGTAAAAACAGCATATAAAATGTAAAAAACTTGCAAATTGAGGTTACTACCGGTTTGATCCGTTGAACTGGTTAAAACCGGTTTAAAAGAAGAATTTTTGTAATACGGTTAAAACAGCATATAAAGTGTAAAACATGCGAAATGAGGTTAGAACTGGTTTGATCCGTTGAAATCTGGTTAATACCGGTTTAAAAGAAGAATTCTTGTAATTCGATTAAAACAGCATATAATGTGTAAAACATGCGAATTGAGGTTTGATCTGGTTTAAAAGAAGGATTCTTGTAATACGGTTAAAACAGCATATAAAGTGTAAAACATGCAAATTGAGGTTAGAACCGGTTAGATCCGGTTGTAACCATTAAAACCGGTTTAAAAGAAGAATTCTTGTAATACGGTCAAAACAGCAAATAAAGTGTAAAACATGCGAATTGAGGTTAGAACCTGTTTGATCCAGTGGGAACCGTTGAAAACCGGTTTAAAAGAAGAATTCTTGTAATAAAGTGAAAACAGCATATAAAGTGTAAAAACATGCGAATTGAGGTTAGAACCGGTTTGATTAGGTTGGAACTGGTTAAAACCGGTTTAAAAGAAGATTTCTTGTAATACGGTCAAAACAGAATATAAATATGCAAATTGTGGTAGGAACCAGTTTAATTCGGTTTAAAAAAAAAATTCTTTTAATAAAATCAAAAGAGGATATAAAGTGTAAAACATGCAAATTGATATTAAAATCGATTTAATCCGGTTGGAACCGGTTAAAACCGGTTTAAAAGAAGAATTCTTGTAATATGGTCAAAACAGCAAATAAAGTGCAAAAACATGCAAATTGAGGTTAGAACATGTTTGATCCGTTGGGGACCGTTTAAAACTGGTTTAAAAGAAGAATTGTTATAATAAAATGAAAACAGCATATAAGGTGTAAAACATGCAAATTGAGGTTATTACCGGTTTGTTCTGGTTGAACCGGTTAAAACCGGTTTAAAAGAAGAATTCTTGTAATAAAGTCAAAACAGCATATAAAGTGTAAAACATGCAAATTGAGGTAGGAACCAGTTTAATCCGGTTTAAAAGAAGAATTCTTTTAATAAAATCAAACCAGCATATAAAGTGTAAAAACATGGAAATTGAGGTTATTTGATTTGGTTGGAACCGGTTAAAACCGGTTTAAAAGAAGAATTCTTGTAATTCGGTTAAAACAGCATATAAAGTGTAAAACATGCAATTGAGGTTAGAACCGGTTTGATGCGGTTTAAAGGATGATTCTTGTAATATGGTAAAAACAGCATATAAAATGTAAAACATGCAAATTGAGGATAGAACCGGTTTGATCCGGTTGAAATCGTTCAGTTTGGTTCGGTTGGAACCGGTTTAAAGAAGAATTCTTGTAATTGGTTAAAACAGCATATAAAGTGTAAAAACATGGAAATTGATGTTAGAACTGGTTTGATCCGGTTGGAACCAGATTAATCCGGTTTGAACCGCTTTAGAAGAAGAATTCTTGTAATACGGTTAAAACAGCATATAAAGTGTAAAAACATGAAAATTGAGGTTATTACCGGTTTGATCAGGTTGGAACCAGTTAAAACCGGTTTAAAAGAAGATTTCTGGAGTATGGTCAAAACAGAATATAAATATGGAAATTGAGGTAGGAACCAGTTTAATCCTGTTGAAAAGAAGATTTCTTTTAATAAAATCAAAACAGCATATAAAGTGTAAAACATGCAAATTGAGGTTAGAACCGGTTTGATTCGGTTGGAACCGGTTAAAACCGGTTTAAAAGAAGAATTTTGTAATTCGGTTAAAACAGCATATAAAGTGTAAAAACATGCAATTTGAGATTAGAACCGGTTTGATGCGGTTTGAAAGGAGGATTCTTTTAATACGGTTAAAACAGCATATAAAATGTAAAAACCTGCGAATTGAGGTTAGAACCAGTTTGATCCTCATTAAAAGAAGGATTCTTGTAATACGGTTAAAAGAGCATATCAAGTGTAAAAAACATGCAACTTGAGGTTAGAACCGTTTAATCCGGTTTAAAAAAGAGGATTCTTGTAATACGGTTAAAACAGCAAATAAAGTGCAAAAACATGCGAATTGAGGTTAGTACCGGTTTGATTCGGTTGGAACCGATTAAAACCGGTTTAAAAGAAGAATTCTTGTAATACGGTCAAAACAGCAAATAAAGTGCAAAACATGCAAATTGAGGTTAGAACATGTTTGATCCGGTGGGGACCGTTTAAAACTGGTTTAAAAGAAGAAATCTTATAATAAAGTGAAAACAGCATATAAAGTGTAAAAACATGCAAATTGAGGTTATTACCGGTTTGTTCCGGTTGGAACCGGTTAAAACCGGTTTAAAAGAAGATTCTTGTAATAAAGTCAAAACAGCATATCAATGTAAAAAACATGCAAATTGAAGTTAGAACCGGTTTGATTGGGTTTAAAAGGAGGATTCTTGTAATACAGTTAAAACAGCATATAAATGTAAAAAATTTGCAAATTGAGGTTAGTACGGTTTGATCCAGTTGTAACCGTTAAAACCGGTTGAAAAAGAATTCTTGTAATACTGTCAAAACAGCAAATAAAGAGTAAAAAACATGCGAATTGAGGTTAGAACCTATTTGATCCGGTTTAAAAGAAGGATTCTTGTAATACAGTTAAAACAGCATATAAAGTGTAAAACATGGAAATTGAGGTTTGATCGGTTTGAACCAGATTAATCTGGTTTGAACCGGTTTAGAAGAAGAATTCTTGTAATACGGTTAAAACAGCATATAAAGTGTAAAACATGCAAATTGAGGTTAGTACCGGTTAGATCCGGTTGTAACCATTAAAACCGGTTTAAAAGAAGGATTCTTGTAATACGGTCAAAACAGTAAATAAAGTGTAAAAACATGCGTATTGAGGTTAGAACCTGTTTGATCCAGTTGGAACTGTTAAAAACCGGTTTAAAAGAAGAATTCTTGTAATAAAGTGAAAACAGCATATAAAGTGTAAAAACATGGAAATTGAGGTTATTACCGGTTTGTTCCGGTTGGAACCGGTTAAAACCGGTTTATAATAATAATAATAATAAATTTATTAAGCAATAAATTAGACACAAAAAATCAAATATCAATATAAAACCATCAACAAAGAGTTAACTCGTCCTGTGATGGTTAAACACATAATAAAGTAAAATCAAAACTTACAAAATCAATATAAAGTTCCCAGAATATTATCATCAGTATTTAAGATCCATTGTTTTAAGTATTTCTTTTGATTAACACGATTAATAGAAGATCTTATACTATAAGGAATAAAATTATGAATACTAGGTGCCAAATAAAGATATTGATGAAGTGTAACTGTTTTACGTGGTGTGGGTACATTAATTGGAAAAAAAGATTGAAGTCGTGTAAAATATGAAGTGACTTTAAAAGGCCTATTAAAAGAAACATGCAATGTAGATAAAGCTAAAAAATATAAATAAAGTTTATCATATGAAAGAGGGGAGTTAAATTTACTGAAATCGGTATCAAGCCTATGAGTAAAAATAAGAGAGAAAACACTTTTTTTGCAACTTGTGAATAGGAATTAAAAAGTCTTATATGTGCCACCCCAAATTGAAATACAATATTGTAAGAAAGATTGAAAGAGAGCATAATATACACTTAACAAAATATGCTAAGGAGCACAATGACTAAGTTTAAAATTAGCATAGAACTATATTTTAATTTATTAACTAAGAATTAATATGAAATTGCCAATTTAATTTTCGATCTAAAATAATTCCTAAATATTTAACTGAGGAAACTTGAGTCAATTTGGGACACTTACAATTAGGGTAAGTATAACAATCACTAGAATGATAAAAATAGAAGGAAAAGCTGGAATGACACCATAAAGGTTAAACTGAAGAAGAAAAAGATTTAGATATATTTAAGGATAAGAAGGTTTGAAAGAAGAATTCTTGTAATACTGTCAAAACAGCAAATAAGAGTGTAAAAACATGCAAATTGAGGTTAGAACCTGTTTGATGGGGTTTAAAAGGAGGATTCTTGAAATACGGTTAAAACAGCATATAAAATGTAAAAATTTGCAAATTGAGGTTAGTACCGGTTAGATCCGGTTGGAACCGGTTAAAACCGGTTTAAAAGAAGAATTCTTGTAATACGGTTAAAACAGCATATAAAGTGTAAAACATGCTAATTGAGGTTATTACCGGTTTGATCCGGGTTGGAACCGGTTAAAACCGATTTAAAAGAAGAATTCTTTTAATAAAATCAAACCAGCATATAAAGTGTAAAAACATGGAAATTGATGTTATTTTATTTGGTTGGAACCGGTTAAAACTGGTTTAAAAGATGAATTCTTGTAATTCGGTTAAAACAGCATTTAAAGTGTAAAAACATGCAAATTGAAGTTAGAACCAGTTTGATGGGGTTTAAGGAGGATTCTTGTAATACGGTTAAAACAGCATATAAATGTAAAATTTGGAAATTGAGGTTAGTACCGGTTAGATCCGGTTGTAACCGGTTAAAACCGGTTGAAAAGAAGAATTCTTGTAATACTGTCAAAACAGCAAAGAAAGAGTAAAAACATGCGAATTGAGGTTAGAACCGGTTAAAACCGGTTTAAAAGAAGAATACAGTCAAAAGAGCATATATAGTGTAAAAACATGCAAATTGATGTTAGAACCGGTTTGATCCCGTTGGAACTGGATAAAACCAGTTTAAAAGAAAAGATTGTTGTAGTACGGTCAAAACAGAATATAA